>NW_027270960.1:7887500-7955000 GCF_040938485.1 Diadema antillarum
TTTTGTTACTTGTCCATTAGTTTCTTGCAATATGTTGTCGGTTTTGGCTTTATAATTTCTGACATATTTGTCTTTCAAGTCGGTAACAATAAGTTCTTACCTCTTTCATGTAACTGTTTCATTAAATTCACACGAGAGACTAGTTTCTACACTTTTCACTCTTGTTATGGTCATTGCTTTTATCTTCATTTTTATGTCACAACTATTAGACTTTTAGACTGTAGGCTACTTCCATAGCCGAGATTGTCACCCCCCCCCCCCTCCCATGTTTCCAAGAAGAAATTTCATCCATTTTAATATTTCTTGAAATGACACTTACAATATCTCTGCAGATTTGCTTAATGCTCATGATATAAAACATTTGTAGTCTATTCACGCTGTGACGAAGTGATAGTGTGTGTCGGTGTGCTAAAGCCGAAAGGTGTGGCAACCTAAAGCGGATCCGAATGACAAGTTGTTGTGTACACACATACAGTGAAAGTATAGAAGTATATGGTAAGTTTGATGAGGATATAAAGTCATACATTATAATACAAAGTACGAAACGCTTTAAGAGCAGCGACATGACCTCACGCGTTCGTCTTATAAAAGGTACAATACATTGACTCTAAAGAATCGTTACATACCTCTGTGTCAGAACACGAGGTGGAGGGAGACGAGTCGGTTCTGTTGTAAAATCCACAGCATTTGAACTGTTGAGAGACAGCGTGAAAGACCGTAATATGGCGTTACTCGAGCACTTTAACTGTTTTGACGTTACACCCCCCCCCCATGAAAGTGAGTGCGTGAGCAGGTCGTGCACATGTTTTGCATTGCTTAGTACTAAGTATAGAGAGCTTGTACAAAGTTGTACGGTGACTTAAAAAAAAACGTAATCCAAGTTTGGAGGGCAACCATTTCTTAATTGTCAGACTATGGATTGCACAATCTTGATTGTTAGGAAGGAAGAACTGATTTGAAACTCACTTTGTATCGAAAGGAAATGTATAGAAAATGTCGTAATTATGTAACTATGAAGATACAACAAGCTAAAAGAGATTATTTTAATAGGAAATTTGATAAAGTAAAAGGTAATATGAAAAGTAATTGGAAATTGATTAATAACATTTTGTCTAAAAGTCAGAAAAATACAGTTATTGAGTCTCTCCATTTCGGTAATAAAAAAGTTACCAACAGTCAAGATATTGTGAACACATTCAATGAATATTTTATTAATATTTGGTTCAAAATGATGTAAATGAGAATAAGCCCTTTCAAGATTATTTGAAAACGCCAAATAGTAATACTCTTTTTTTAAGCCAATAACAAATGATGAAATAATAACTGTAGTTAAAAATATGAAGAACAACATCAGCTCTGGTATTGATGATATTGATATCAAGGTGGTAAAATGTGTTATTTCATTGATTTGTGTTCCATTATGTATTATTTTAATGAATGTTTGCCTACTGGTACTTTCCCTGAAAAAAAAATAAAAACTACACGAGTCACACCAAAACATAAAAAAGGAAAATTAACTGATGTGAATAATTATCGTCCAATATCAGTATTGCCTACATTTTCGAAAATATTAGAAAAATGTATTTATAATAGGTTAAAAGATTTTTTAATAAACATAATATACTTATAAGTAATCAATATGGTTTTAGGCAGAGATATTCAACAGAAACGGCAATATTACAACCGATTAATAAGATAAATCAGGCTATAGATGATAAAGAATATGCGTTAACTGCATTTATTGATTTAACCAAAGCATTTGTTGTTATAGACCATTTCATTTTGTTACAAAAATTATGTTATTATGGTGTGAGGGGCACTCCATTAAAATTTTTTACAAGTTATTTCTTAAATCGCAAACAATTAAACAAATATTTATGGTGTCCCATCTAAACTTAGAGAAATAAAATGTGGAGTACCGCAAGGGTCTATTCTTGGGCCTCTTCTTTTTTTATTGTATATGAATGATTTGCCGCATTCAACATATGATGTAGATTATATATTATTTGCAGATGACACAAGTGTATTTTGTAAAGGCACAGACCCAAAGACATTTTATAATATGAATGTTCAACTTGATTGTATAAGAAATTGGTTGTCGGTAAACAAATTGATTTTGAATGTTGATAAAACCAATTATATATCATTTGGAACAAGAACTAAAATTGACGGTAATTTGAAATTGATGAATAGAGATGAGGAAATTAAACGAGTATATGATATGAAATTTTGGGGTGTTTTTATTGATGATAAATTGTCCTGGAATTCTCATGTGAATCATATATGTTCAACAATATCGAAAAGTATTGGTGTTCTGTACAAATTGCAATTTCTTCCACAGAATATTTTAAAGATGCTGTATTATTCGTCTGTTTCAGTTCACATAAAATATTGTAGTATTGTTTGGGGTTTTACTACAAAGAAAAATACTGATCGTATTCATAAATTACAGAAACGCAGTATTCGTTTGATAACCAACTCTTCATATTCAGCTCCTAGTAAGCTGTTATTTCTTAAGATGAAAATTCCACCTGTTCAAGAATTTATTTCTTTGGAAAGTATGATTTTTATGTTTAAAGTTTTCAACAATGTTCTTTCTGAAGTATTTCACAATCATTCACAACCATTTCACTTTGAATTGTTCTATACACAATTATAATACAAGGAATGCCCAAAACATTCACACACCATTAAACCGGATTTCAAAATCTCAATCCTCCATTTTTTACCATGGCCCCATTCTTTGGAATACTCTTCCTCCAACAGTCAAGAGTAGTAAGACCTTACGTCAATTTAAAAGGCTTTATAAAAAAATATATTTTTGATGAAATGTATCTGAAACTGTAAGTATAAGTATGCATTGTTTCCACCTCTGCCTCTTTTCTTCTCTTTTCATTGTATCTTTGACCTTTGTTTTATCAATTGAATTTGTATGATGATTGTTTAGTTGAAATGTATTTATAATTGTTTGTAGGGGAACATTTCCAATAAGCCTCGTGTGTGCTTTCTATGATCCCTCCATTCAAAATGTATAAATTTACCAAGGCAATTGTGTTTTGATATTTGTAAATGTTATGTTTTGATATGGAAATAAATGAATGAATGAATGAATGAATGAATGAATGAATGAATGAATGAATTATGTTGACAAATGTCACGCATGGTTGAACACATGAACTTTAAAACCACCAATGACAAATTGCACTTTTTTCAAGTTTGAGTGTCACATGAAGGAACAATAAATGCCTCACTGAATGGCTGAGATCTGTCAATGAAAGTGTCCAAATAAACGGGCCTTCTTCACATGGACCAAGTAATTATTACAGGCGCCACCTTTCATACACTTGAATCACCGTAAAGATAAAATTATCTCTCGTGGAAAGGCTAGTTCCGGCGAGTTGTAATTTCATTCGCTTTATTTATAAGACAATAATTTAATTCAATTCGGCAGAACACATAGGCTCCTTAGCCGTGTGATTACAATAACTTGTCATGATAACGTTCAGTTTGTTCGCGTCACTGAGAAATACTAGATGTTACAAAAACATTTCTCACTTTTGATCCTTAATAACCAATGATGTGTGTATGAGTGTGTGCTTACAATGACTCTGAACAATAGACATGAATATCATGAAAACCACCTTTTTCAGAGCTCTGTACTGACTAGGCTTCTGGTCTCTTGCTCCAAGGCACATGAATGCTTTGTTCATAATTCATGATGGTCTGCCCCGGGCACTGCTATTCTGAATTCATGATCAGGGGCAAAATGCATGCACATGAAAAAAGTAAGCAAATGTTTTCATGTTCTTGCATACACTACATTTCATGAATAGATGATTAGATGAATTGAGACTAGCTGTGATATTGGAGTTTCTCACGGATATGTAATAGATCATTCAAACCCTGGCCATTGTTCAGGACCATTGTCTGCGTTAACCACACACTCCCATACACACCAATACAATGTACTTGACCCCTGTCAGTTAAAGGTTAAAAGTTTTGTACAGAGGGTTGAAAATAGAGTAAAATCTGAACCCTAACTTAAACCTAACTAGGCCGGGCTATTTAGGTAGATGATAGAGCCGGGGGGTCCCAGCCCCCCCCCCCCCCCCCCCCTCCAGATCTCGGCCGTCGACAGCGCGATCGCGACGAAAATGGGCACACACATTGCCGATGACGTAATCTAAAGTACCATGAAGTTAATTCTTTTAAAAATAACCATTTATGCTAAATTATGCTAAATTATGCTAATCTATGCATAATGATGCATGAAATTAGACAATTTGTAATAATTAATTAAATAAAGCTCAAAACAGGCACATTTATGTGTAAATATTCTTTTTAGTGTCCTAAGCAAATGTAAGAGAAAAAATTGTGTAATCAGAAAAAATTTCTGAAGTATTTTATTGTTTTCTGAATTTCTTATATATTTCTGTTTTTTCAACTTTATGTTTTTCATTGTTTTTTCGATGAAATTTTTCCGCGACATTGTTCCGAGCAAGAAAATTTGTTATTAATTGATTTTAATTTTAAAAAGCCCAAAATAATCATGCTTTTATGAAATTTGCCTGTAAACACAGTTTGCATTGAAATTGTACACGAATTCACGTTTTTGAGCAATTTTGGGTCGGACATGCACGTACATATTTATGCGCAACTTCGGAACCGCGCGCCCGGGCACCGCAAATTTGATGTCCAAAGATGCGGGAGACTCGGAAGAAAAAAAGTCATGAAACGTCGCGGCGATAGCTTTTCGCGATAGCGATACATCGCGCGAAACGTCGACGGGGGGGGGGGGGTGGCCTCGGAGGCCCCGGCCTATTTAGGGTTAAATATGAAGCTTGAATTAAGTGAAATTAGATTATGCTTTCATCTTTAAATTACCTTCAACGACATTGTACACTATTCAGTTATTACTCATATGAAAGTCGGTGTTATCTGATGTATAGCTTTTGAACTACACCGTATTAAGGATATAAAGTGGGATTTTTTTGTAACACCTAGTAATATGATGTCATAATTACCGCGTCTTGGATGACGCCTTGGCTTGAATCATCCAAATTTTTCCAGATTGCCTCCAACTGTAAAACAAATGGAATGATAATGCTTGATGGCTTTGCAAACAAAAATACACTTAAGACATATAATGGCTGTAATAGAAGTATGTTTCATGAAAATAGATGTTTAAACTTATGTTTCAAACTTCGAGCATTACATGGCATATCGAAATTTAACAAAGTAGAAACAATTAATGAAGCAATTCACATGGCTTAACGAAAAGTCTGCACACTGCCGAATATAGGGTTACATCAGGTCACTGAATGTGACGTTAAAATATCTAAATCTTCTGCTATGACAGATTTTTTTTTCTACAATTGTCACTCTCTCTAAAAATGCATTTGCAAGATTGAATCCTATTGGCTCCTTTTCCGACATGTTTCTTAAAAATGTAGGTGAGCAGCTGCGATCTTGCAAATACAATTTTATACAGGGTGACAGTTATTGATGAAAAAAGTCATATTCATGCCTCTACGTTAATAATATCTTTCTTTTATTATGTAAATCTTATTGTGAAGACTAAATTGTAACACTAAAATCATCACTGAACAGATTTATAAATTCATAAACAAATAATCAGATTGCCAGGTATATATTTGTTAAGCTAACGAAAATCTGGAAACACAAAGTAGCAACTTGAACCACTGGCTTGTGGCTGACTTTAATAAAGAAAACAAAAACAAAAGCGTTCACAAGCTGAGACCAACAGCCAGTATGAACGACTCAGACTACCATCTCCATGTTCCATTTGAGGCAAACGAAAAGCCTACGAAAACCTGGAAGCACAAAATAGTTACTTGAACCGCTGGTTAATGGCTGATTTAAAAAAAGTGAACACACAAACAAAAACAACAACAACAAACCGTAAACAAGTAGTTAAAAACTGAAGTATTTAAGACTAATGATTAGCGCAAATAATTAATGCCACCTCTACATTTTCCATTTCAGCCCGAGTGAGACAATACGGTATAGATCTACTTAATGAGGTAGTTAACTAAAGAAGTAACGGCTTCTCTTGTTACCTGCGACACGCCGAACCCAAGGCCGATGTATACTCCAATGCCGATCTCAGCGAGCACGAAAACAATCAAGATGAACACATACTGTGTGATCAGGGGAGAAAAAGAGAAAAAGAACAGAAATATTTAATCATAAGGTATTTATATAGTGCATTTAATGTATATTTTACATATGGTCCCTGGTGTGAAGATCTTGAATCTCAAATTTTGGTGAAAGTGACTTTTTTGTGTTTCATGGATAATTAGTTACATGATGTCCTGTCCAAAACCTAACTGTCTTAACCCCTCCCCCCCCCCCCTCCACAAAAAAAAAAATTTGACTAAAGATGCCCCTTCCCCTTTATATTCATTCTTCTTCCCTCATAGTCGCACATTGAACAAGCAAAACAGAGCAATTGATGTCTCAACCTTCAGAAGCATGCAAATTTAGACTACTTACAGTTTTGAGAAGACATCCGTTGTGGTTTGCAGCGCCACAGCAGCCAATGAAACCTGCGTAGAACACAAAACAGCAGTTCACCTACGATATTATGGAATAAAGTTTCTTTCTTAAATAATAGTAAAACCTCTGTTTGTTCGACGCTACGAGTGATCAACGATGGATATCAAATTTAATCTTTTCTCTTATTTTTAACACTTAAACTACATGAGTACCATGCTGACGGATTACAAACCCCTCGCGCGCATCGAAAGCTGTCACGTTTGCTCTAATAATGGCAAAAAACACCTTTTATCATAATTTGGGGAAAATTTATGAGCTTACTTAGGTAGTTCCCCTCACCAAATTTACTACATATACTTTGGTTAGATAATGTATAATTATAGTCAAAGTAATCTGATTTGCATGTGTGATGTCAGTTAACCGCAAACTCCCAAAATCACAAAATCTAAATAAGAACTTTAAAGGGATAGTATAGTTTTGGTTGCAATGGGGAATTACGGTTTTACCTTTTGCGAGTTGATTAGGAACCATTTGTGATCTATCAAAGAGCAAACAATTCCAACAGAAAATTAAAGTTTATTTGATGAAAATCCGTTTAAAATGGCTGAGATATAAAAAAAGTAAAACAGAGCGGTCCTTATAAAAGGTGGGGCCCACCTTTTATTAGGATCTTTTTGTTTCTGGATATCTCTGCCATTTCAAAGCCGATTTCCATCCAATAAACTTTGAATTCCTCTTAGAATTGCTTTTTGATATTTTATATAAAAAGTTTCGAATTATCTTACAAAAATTGAAACCCGAATCCCCATCTCAACCAGAACGATATCATCTCTTTAAATAACTATGTCGGATAAGCCTCATGCAAGCTGTCAAGTTGTAGAAGTAACCTTTGTCCTAGAGTATGGTAATATAGATGACTATAATAACCCTTTGTACTACAGACGCCGAAAGCGTTTGACTTTCCATTTGAGTCTATACCACAGTAAAATATCTTTTTGGGTTTGAGCAAGAGAAAAGGAGCAAACAAAGCGCTGATGTATGTGATGAAGCTTGACATTTCAAACATCAAACGCTATCAATATTCAGCGTGTTTTACAAATGTTCACCACGGTTTAACACAGGTCTCACCTCTAAGGAGAATGTATTTCATACCATAAGCTACGGTCACAAAGGTTCGTATGAACGATGCGTTCGTACGAATGTCACTGTTCGTACGAATTCTGGAGTTCGTAGAGATTCGTAGATGGGGTACAGATTCTTACGGCCTTCTTACAAATTTCGTACGAACGCTGTTTTCGATTCGCAAGAACGACTTAAGACCTTCTCGAGAAACGAAATGCAATGGCCCTAGAATTCGTACCTCTTTCGTAAGAATGCCTTGAGTTATTCTTTCATCAGACTTACGGCCATCTTACGATTTCCTTTTGTCGTAAGATGGCCGTACGTGCAACTCACGGCACTCTCAAGTTATTCGTAAGAAGATTTTACGATTTTTTTTTATTGTATATTTTGTCGGGTCGTTAAAAAGACACTGTCGTGTCCTGTCGAAAATTCTGTAACAGTTGAAAGTTTTATACTTCAAGATGGCAGTAGTACCAAGGAGACTACAACTGCAGCTGCATCAGTGCAAGTAGAGGAGGAGAAGGAAGAAGAAGATCGAGTGGTTGTAGTTGTTGCTTTAGTTCAGAGGAGACAGATGCTTTCTGATCGAACACCTATAACAGAGTGAGGATTTGAACTTCACGCGTTTGGTTCTAAACCCCCTATAAAGCGTAGCAGTTGCACAAATTGTGTACCTACGCCTTACGAGTCCCTTACGAACGCCTTACAAATTCGAAGAGTTGTTCGTAAGAACGCCGTACGAATCTCCGCTCGTAGGGCATTCGTACAAAAGACGTAAGAGCCCCCCAAGAGCCCTCTATGAACGACTTATAGGGCGTTCTTAAAATCATCGTAAGAATTGAAGGCTTCTAGAATTGTCTCTCGACCCTACAAAGTCTTGCGTAGTTTTTATGATGTTCGTACGACGTTCGTACGGCCGCCTGACGAAGAGAGGGTTTCGTACGAAGTAAAAAAAAAAAAAGAAAATCTTGGACAAGACCATCGACCAGGCTACGAACTTACGGACGGTCTACAAACGGTCTACGAACGCTGGTTTCGTACGGCCTTCTTAAGAAGATCTTACGAAATTGTCTAAAAATCGTTCGTACGGCGTTCGTAGCAGTATTTGTGACCGAGCCATTACGTGATGGACATGAAGCAATGAGCTCAAGGCGAAACTGTGTGTATGTCGCCATCTACTGGTCATACAGAGTATAGCGTTCCTTTCTACTTTGGTGACCTTGGGCTAGCAAGCGAGAGAGTTAAGACCTAAGATTTATAGATTCCTAGGCTGTTCCTAATATACACGTGTAATCAGCCTATCTTCATGAAGGCGTAGCTAGGGGGAGTAAACTATTGAAAATAATAAAAAAGATAGGTTCGTTTTGACAAATCAAGAATTTTCTATGCAGTTCTATAGAACGAATATGTAAGGCCCCATTTGAATAGAGTAAAACCTTGTTTTTATGCATGTTGCAATTTCGTGCAGTGGATAATGATTTACATTTGTTGTCCCCTAAAACTTGAAGCTGCCTTCTAGTAGCCTACCATGCGCGACCAGTTTATTAAAACTATTCGATTAGAATGGCAGTTGTGTAACGCAGATTACTTACGGTACACCAGTAAAATGCAAAATCAGGGGCCGCCGAATGTTTTCTCATATTGATTCACAGGCATTTTGCTTTCGAGAAAAGGAAAACGTGGACTTGCCTCAAAATCTAATTTCTATACACCCGTGAATCCACGAACAAAACTTAATAGTACTGTGTATACGGACATACATACCGTAAACCACAATGTGGAAAAAATGTGCAGTTCGAACTTGCATATTACGCTGTATCAGTACCTGAATGCGCAACAACAAACAAAGTCGCATCAACGCTATTGTGTCGCATGTAGCTGTGTAATATCGTATTTGTTTGTTTTTTTTTTATGCAAAGAGCACAACGGAACTGAACTCACCAAGCAGAAACAGGAACGCTCCGACACCAATTGCTATGAAGCACAAGGTCTGAAACACAAATGGAACAAAATAAGAACACGAATGTTCGTGTGCTTCAGAATAACTGAAATAATTGAAACGTGGAACATTGAAAAACAACGCCGACTAGCTTTTTGAGCCATCAAGAACTTTGAACACAGAAATGTGTGACGTATCAAAGCTCAAATTGACAAATTAATACTTGGTATTTACGTCATGATGTTATCAATGACATAGGCTAGAATAGACAATCAAATTTGATTTGATTTTGATTTATTGTTCCACATCTCAAAACACAAATAACATGACACAATCGATTTGACATAAGACTGAACATAGCGTCGTAATTACAAAGAATACAAGAGAAGACAATTTGACAAACATGAAATGTGGGGACCTACTAAAAAGCAAAGCTTGTAATGTATAGGTCCCTTTATAGATAAAATGTTGGTCTTCTTAAACTACCTAGTAACGAAAACTATGAAAGGAAGGAACGGGACGTATAAAAGAAAAGAGAGCAAAAAGAGAAAGAGAAAGAAATAAAATATACGAGAGCATAGCGAAATACTAAGTATAGCCACCTGTATATCTTTAATTGCGCTTACAAGATTCCTTGTTACCCGAGCAACATAGTTATGTAACTGTCATGACTGTAAAAATGCGTCAAAATGCACATGACACATAATGATTCATTAATTCAGGAATAGCCTTGACATAAAGGACTCAGTACAAAGAACGAAAAGCAAACCTGGAAACCTAATAAACGACGAATCTGATAAAGAAGAGGGAGTTCGAATAAAATTGCATGTTGTTGATTAGACATAAGCCTGCACAAGGAATTTTTTTTTAGTTTACGTTTAAAACAATTCAGTGACAACGATTCAGTGATGTTAGAGTCAAGGCTATTCCAGAATGTCGGATCTGTATGTACTATTGTTTTAAGAGCAAATGCAGTTCTTACGGGAGAAAAGTGAAATTAATTTTCCTGTCTTGTAGGGTAGGAATGTATAACTTTATTTTTTACAAACATGGGAGTGAAAGCATACGGTAGTCTTTAGTTAACTGGCACATAAATATCCCAATGTTGAAAGAAAAAATATCCAAAAAAGTAAGTAAAAAGTAAATTAAAAAAAGTAAGTAAAAAATATTCAAAATATCCAATGCTGTAAGTAAAAAAAAATATCCAAATGTTGTAAGTAAAAATCGTTAAGATTATATATAAAAGAATATATCAAGACACATTGTATACAGTAATCATCTGAAATAACACGTGTAAATACACATAAATGTTTATATTGTAACATATTTTCAATAAAGGAATCCCCAGACATTTCACGTATACAAAATATATGCATACACATATATCACAATTATCATATTATATTATTATATGATATACTATTGTCTACATAAATGGCTCGATACAATGGAATATCATACGATATTACCAGTGTATATATATATATATATACATATATATATATACATATAAAGATAGAGAGACAGACAGACATGGATAGATGTACTTACATCACTACATCGCAATCATTATCAATGAATAGATCATCACAACTGATGTGAACTTATGACACATCCGCAAGGAAACAACAAAATGAACATGGATCAAATTGTGACTGTAAATCGTTGGGTATATAGTTTGCTGCCGTTGCACTGTTATGATTACGCACACACACACACACACACACACACACACACACACACAAACACAAGCGCGTATAGACCTACTTGGTTTTTAAACACTGTAACTTATATGTCGGCCATAACTGAGGTGCTTCCAAAATAAAAAGAAAAGATGATTCACTGAGTTATGTTATGAGTCAGGTGCATTGCTATTTCAGTGCATAGGCCTAAATCACTTGTTGTTAGGCATACTGAAGCCCCCCCCCCCCCCCGTCATAGCTGTTATAGGCCTTCCTATATTAACAACAACACAATACCCAAAGCGAACAGGTATATAGGCCATATACATGTAAACACCAAAATCAATTTATTTAAACCTAACTGTTACTCTGGGGCAGGACAATAGGAGTCTTCGTTTGAAACCGATATGAAAGCATGGGAAATTCGAGCTCTAGCACAATAAAGTTCGATTAACTTTTTATGATAATAGCAAAGTTGATGGCGAGACTGAACCGTTTCCATCCTGGTATCAACGCACATCACTAAACACAGCTCATGTAGGAAACAAGAGAGAGAGAGAGAGAGAGAGAGAGAAAGCCATGCGTACATGCAAGTAGGTATTTTTATCGTTGATGATAGTCTGTATCATGTTGACATGTTACAGACACGATGATAGACCGACGAATATGTGCCAAATAAAACAGATTACTATAGGAGACAAGTACAAACTGTCCTTCTTAGTAAATATGTTAATCAATACTGCATATTGCATGGCTTTTGCCTGCACTGTCCAGGTTCACACGTTTATTATGTTACTATATGCGTACATCACGTCGACATAGTAACGAGTCTTTCCGTGTTACCAGAATCATTAAATTTGTATACCTTTAGAATCATGATACAGAGCACCCCTCCCCTAATTTTCTTCTCCATTTCTCTTCCTTTTTCTCTCCTTCTATCATACAATATGTGTACATCCTTAACTATGAAACTTACTGAACGTGCACAACACATTGTATATTTCCGTACATAATGAATAAGTTATAACTACTGGACGTCGCATTCAAGCTTTGAAAAGCTTATGACGAAACGATCCACACAAAAATGTTCATGACATATTGCATGTACAAACTAGTATATGTTTGTGGATAATGTGTATTCGCATTTTGTGAATAAATCAGATCAAACCATTAGAAAATCAAGAGAGAGAAAGAAGCTTATGTAGTTCAAGACTAGTCCATGACAGGGCATGAAATGAACGGATCAACAAACCACATCAGACTATAAGAAAGGACTTCACGGAGCACTGAAAAAAAAAGAAAACTCTATCAATGTTAACGAGGAAGAAAGTACAATGTTGACCGGACGCATGAGTCATTTCACGGCGTCTGAGGGCAGTTTCGATACCAAACTTGCCTGTTTGCGACATCTGCCTAATCCTTCCCTTTAAGTTTGCTATCTATCTATCTCTCTCTCTCTCTTTCTCAATTTCTCTCATAAATGTTGAATACTTTTTTCTTCCCTCTCGCTTTCCATGTGATTATCCTCTGCTACGTTCTTATGAATCGTACAACTCCACAGTTACATGTTTGAATATAATTATAATCGACTATAATTATGTACGCATGTATGCATGCACAGATAGATAAATGAATATACATACATACAGATAGATAGAAAGATAGATAGATAGATAGACAGACAGACAGATAGATAGAAAGATAGACAGACAGGCAGATAGATAGATAGATAGATAGACAGGTTGAGGGAGGGAGGGAGAGAGAAGAGAAATATACACTGCAGAGGTTAAAAGGACAGTAATCGTACCTTTGCCTCACTCAGCACCAGGAGAATACCGGGCTGTTTGTTCCCAATGAGTAGGTAGGCGCCCAAACCAAGGAGACCCGTGCCCACCAGCTTCACAGCCCGCAGAGCGTCAGCCCAACCATGGCGACAAGCGGTGAGGAGGTCGGCGACGTTTTGGTGGGAAACCGTGCGAGGAAAATGCAGTCGCAAATTTAAAAACAACAACAATACAGTGTCAGAAGAGATTACAGTATCCACACGTCCCCCAAAATTCAGTGAAAGACGGCATTTGGCTGCGTCAATTTTTCATTCAAATACATGTTTGAAAGATAAATATCTGCTTGTTATAGTCATGATAGTATAGAGGGCATTCTAGATGCCAGAGAATACAATATTACTCTGCGCGAATAAATGGGAAGTTGCAATAACGACTAACATTTCCCAGGGTAAAAGGCTAATGCATCAGAGGCTGTCTCTGACTAGAATTCACTATCATACTAGGCGTCACAAATAATAAATCCATTTGAATGTGATCAAATTTTATACCAAACCCATTGAGGACGGGCTGATTTTGGTACAACACGCATTTCCCATAGACACTTGCCCGAGTATACTCGGGACTCGTCCTGAACGGGTTTTAAATGTAACCTTGGACAACAGTTTCGTCTATTCATACTTATAATCTGTCTAACTTTGATATTAGGAATTAAATTGCTGCGTATGAGACAACACATGTGTTTCATCTGTCAGAAACACTATATCAGAGTGTCCAGCAAAAAGAACATAAAACCGTGAATTTCTACTCTTAAAAAGACAACAAAAAGACACAGAAAACGTTTTTTGCTGGACCCCTGCAATCTCTTTCCAATATCTCCAAACCCGTTTAATTGGACTGCTCCCTACAAAAGCGACATAAAAAACACAAACGATTATGACTCTTATCTTATCGAAGCCAGTAGAATGGGACAATGCCTCAATCATAATAAACCGATATCATGTCCCATCAGCTCCCACACTGTCAATCACGGGATATTCTATAGGGCATGGTTTCGATTGTGCGCTACGTGTGCAACAAGTTATGGTTTGATGAAATGTATTTGACACTTTGTGGTAATTATCAGTACGTGTGAAGGTGAAATCGGCCGACACCATTTGATTCTGATCATGATATGCGAAAGTTATATTTCATTTACGTTTACGTTAACACTTTCCGCCCTTAATAATCTGGAAAGAAATCTGGAAGTACTACCCTCACGTCTGAAGCATTGCCCTTTGAGCTTATACAAATGAAGAGAGTAGTACAAAATACTTTTTATGGCAAACTTACCCAGAATATAAAGTTCTGTATGAAGAGTAAGACTTGTATTCCTTTCGTTGAACACATGGTTTCGTTCTTCACGCGATTAGTGTAGTGAGATGTAAACAAACAAAGAAAAAAAAGCTCCCAAGGAAAAGTGAAAGGTTGAAGTGGTGTCCCAATTGTCAAGTTGATCGTCCGTGAGTGGGAAATCTAAGCCATGCAGCTGGTTTAATGTCCAACCTCGAATTGGAGTTATGATTTCCTGCAGAGTGTTGAGAACGGGAAGAAAGAAAACATGGTTTATCAATGCACACTCAGTAGCGCAAGGACAGTGTCATCAAAAATAGCTGAGAGAATTACACATGATAATGTTTAAACACACACGCTTTGACCAAACGGTGGAGCTATACTACACATTGTTGCAGCTCCGTGGCAAGACATTTTCAATGGTATGATTGTTTGCCCATGCAAGTTTTCATTATACGCTCTAACAATGACAGGTTCAACTTTTGCACCTTTACCAACGTCGCATGCACTGGGATCACCTTTACACGTGCAACTTTGCACCTTTCAGACCACTGTCACAATGGGAACATCTTTAAAGGGGTATCTTTGCACCTTTCTGATCAATGAAACAAATTTCAGCCGTACAAGTGCACCCAGTACGACACTGGTCTGCACCTTTAAAGTTGAAAAGTTGAACCTATTAATGTGACAGCAAGTTTTAAAGGGCGGTATCATGACAAGATAATAGATGTCTGACTGTGTAAGCTGAATGAGCTTAACACAGACGTCACGACCCCCCCCCCCCCTTTTTTTTTCTCTCTCTCTCTCTCTCTCTCCCTCTCCCGAATTAAGGAAAAGATCTTGCCGATAAAGATGGTTGCTAGATAGTGGTTTCATTCACTTTAACAAAAAAAGTTTCAAAATCGAGTGAGCTCCTCTTTCTTTAGTTTAGCTCTCATCTTTTTTTCTTTGGGGGTGGGGTGGAGGGAAACGTCTCCCCTGCTTTCGCTCAATCTGTCCCTGTTTCTTTTATTATCTCTGCGTTGTCACGTATAGTCGATAGTGACACGTGTGGATTTGTGGAATTTATTGTTGTTCTTGAACAGATAGACCAATATTCTTTTTAAAAAAGCATGATACACTGAATAAGGATGATGACGTAGGAGGCTCACGTATTTAAGTATTATGTACCAATGTTATTCTACTACCACTTGCCTAACAACTTCATATGTGTCGAGTTTATGCATGCTTTCTCCTTTTTTCTGCTTCCTAAAGCACTCAGTCATGCATTCTTATTGGAAGTTGCCATGTCATAATCCTTGTTCATTGTGATTTGTTATGAATTTTGAAAACATTCTTATTCGTCATCCCAATCACTATAAATTCCGACTTTTCGTACCCAGTATAATCGATATAGATGCTCAAATGCAAAAGTCCAACAATCATCTGGAGGTCTCCTTTAAGAAGCGATAGTCCTATACGGGATACCGTGTCCTTTAAATACGGGAACCGGAAATAGACCGTCCGTCTGACATGTTTGATTTTGTTTCAGTTTTCGTCACGACTTGTCAATGGGTCGACTGGTACTGTACTGTTAAACCACAATTTTTTGCTTGCATGAAATTTTCGCGAATTTCGCATGCGAAATGCATGCGAAAGTTTTTATGTACACTGGCACTGAATGCCATGGGAATATCGCGAAAATTTCGTGCCGTGAAAAAGGCCATCGGCTTCAATTAGCAAAAATGTCATGCGGCGATTATTTGAGGTTTATAGTCTACAAATACACTTGGAAAACGTGCCAGTGAATGTTTGCTAAGATCGCGACGGTAGTCTCTTTTTCTTCCTATGTGCCGGTATAGGTTGGACGAGCAAGAGGTACAATGTGGGGGTTCCATTTTATGTTTCGCCTTATCATTGGGGGTAAAAATGACATTGAAGAAGTATTTGTCAATGTGAGAAAACAATGGGGTAATCCCACAAGTACCTATTGCTAGTTTGTCTGCGTGTGTGTGTGTGTGTGCATGTTCGTGCGTGTGTTTGTGAATGTACGTGTACATGTTTTTATGAACGTGTTTATATATCAAGGAGGTTTACACGAGAATAAAACTCACATATGCATGTAGATTGAGTGAATTCGTGCAGCAATATAAGTTATGACGCATCGGCGAAGTTTGAAGAAAACGCACAACCCGTTAAAAAGTTATGACTTTTAACAGTTTCAATGTCGACTTCGATAGAAGAGATGACTACTACATTTCGTGACGTCACTGCAGGACAATAATGTATATATATATATATATATATATATTGACATCAAATCTTGCACATTAATAGACGTGGCTGGTGTTGGGTAGCACCCCTTTAATCATCGAGCTTTCGGGCGAAAAGCCCTTCTTCAGGATCTATACAGTCAATGACAACAACGTATGAATAAAATCAACCTAGGTATAAAATCATACTAAACTCAACTAGCCTCATATACTATACATTTCAAAATATACTCAACATAAAACATACCTCAATTCAGCGCATTTTATAACAAAAAACAAATCAGCATACTATTACTAAATACAATCGCAAAAACAAAACTTACTGTGTTGGTGCTGAGTGTGGTCTTGTAGTGTTGTCTGTGTGAAGTTCCTGTACTAAGGCTCGTTCTCAATAATCAATCAAAAACTACCAATACTCAAAAATTTTCACCATCCAACAATACAAAAAAACTTCCAAATTACCATTACAATTTCTACATATTAATACACCTCTTGTAATACATACAAACATACATATCCGCATACATAATATAATTTATACACATAAATCTATTTATCCAAATACTTACATACTTACAACCACGTTACTTTAACTACAGTTCAACTTTCCCAATATACATATACCATTATTACATTACCTATTATATATCTACCTACACTTACATCAATCACTAATTCTATCTGACTAAAAATTATTCTAACCTTCTCAAACGATAACATATTTATCATATACTAACATTCAATTAATCTAACAAATATTATAATAATCTAAAAAATAACATATTTTTATACACTAACATTCAATTAATCTCCTCTCATCTATCTCTATATAATACACCCTCATACATCTATTCAATACTTTCCCATGATTCAAAAACAAAATATATATACAAACATACATACATACTTACATTTATTTCTACAATTACTCATACATATCTGACAATCAGTAATAAAAAAAAAACCAAAAAAAAAAAACCAAAAAAAAACATTAAGGTTCTATGTTAATTCCGTTTGGGTGGAGGGTTTTTAACTTGTCAATCCAAAAGGATTCTCGGCGTAATGTTGTCGTGTGTGATTTGCTCTCGATAGCTTCGATGGCTGTAAGTTGTAGGTTGGATAATGAGTGTGAGGGTAGGTTGAAATGTTTGGTGTATGGGAGTGTTTTGTGATGTGGGTTGTGGTAGTTACGTATTTCTGATAGTGTGTTGTTGATTCTTGTGTACAGTGTTGTTTCTGTTTTCCCGACGTACTGTTTATGACAGAGTGAGCATGTTAGGAGGTATATGACGCATGTGGATTTGCAGTTGATGTGTGAGGAGATCTTGAATTGTCTACCTGTGGTTGTGCTTTGGAATGTTGTAGTTTCTACGATGTGTTGGTGAAGGTTACATTTTCGTGAGTTGCAACGGTAGAATCCGTTAGGTTTGTGTGATGGCGTGCTGGGGGAGGGGTCTTTGGCCCGAACTAAGAGGTCTCTTATTGTGCGTCCACGGCGGAAGGAGATGGTAGGGGGTTTGGGGAATAATTCCCGGGTGTTGTCAGATTGTTGTAGAGTCTGGTGGTGTTTGTGTGTGATGTGAGGTAGTTTGGCAGTGGCAGGCGAGTATGTGATTGGAAAGAATATGTCCTGTTTATGTGTGTCGCCTCCCATTCTGTAGGAGAGAAGTTCATCACGTGGTGTGTGTCTTGCCCGTGTTATCTGGTTGTGGACCATTTGTTTGTTGTAGCCTCGTTGGATGAAATGTTGTGCGAGTTGTTGTAGGTGGTGTTCCAGTGACTCTGTGTTTGAGCATATCCGTGTGACGCGTAGGGCTTGGCTGTAGACAATACTCTTGAAAGAGTGTGCTGGGTGACAGGATGTGGGGAGGAGGTATGTGTGGGTGTCAGTGGGTTTGGTGTAAAGTTCTGTGTGAAGTTGTGAGTCCGCGTGTTTGATTGTGACGTCGAGAAAGTGTGTTTGTTCGGGTGAGGAGTCAAACGTGAATTTGATGGTTGGGTGTATGTTGTTCATTTTCTCTTGGAGTGATGCGAGGGAGCGGGGGGAGCCGTTCCATAGGAAGAAGATGTCATCAATGTAGCGTCGCCATGAAGTTTTGAGGAGAGGAGGATTTGTCAACGATAGTATGGCATGTTCTACTTTGCCCATAAAGATGTTGGCGTATGTGGGGGCAACCGGGGTTCCCATAGCGGTCCCTTGGATCTGTAGGTAATGTTCACCATTAAATGAGAAGTTGTTGAGTGTGAGTACGAGATGGAGGAGGCGGAGGAGTTGGTCTGTCGGTGGGTGTGTATTTGTTCTGGTGTTGAGTGCTTCTTTGCATGCTTGCATGCCTTCTTGGTGGGGTATGTTTGTGTACAGCGATGTGACGTCTGCAGTGACGAGGAGTGTTCTTGAAGAGAGTGGGGTGTGATGTGTGTTGATGTCGAGGATGTGGTTCAGGAAGTGGGTTGTGTCTTTTAGATAGGATGGCAGTCGTTGTGCGAGTGGTCTGAGGTGAAAATCTAGGAACCTTGAAATTTCTACAGTAGGGCAGGAGCAGCCAGATACGATAGGGCGCCCTGGGTTGTTTTGCTTGTGAATCTTTGGGAGGAAATACAAGCTTGGGCATACTGGGTTTTTTGGTACCAGATACCTTTTTGTGTCAGAGTCTACATCTAAAGACTGGACTGCATCTTTCACTTTCTGTAAGTGTTGTGGGGTGGGATCCGCAGGGAGTTTTTTGTATGTGGTACTGTTTGATAATTGTCTGTCTCCTTCTGCAATGTAGTCATTTGTGGACATTATGACAACCGCCGAGCCTTTATCAGCTGGTTTGATGATAATATCCTTCTTTGACTTCAGTGCCTTCAGTGCTTCCCGTTCATCCTTTGTGAGATTATCAATGTGTCGCGATGAGTTATATGATTTGGCATTGTCCTCCATTTCTGACTGTATATTGCTGAGGTAGACACTCAAGTGGGGGTTGGTGATTGGAGGTGACCACATATTTGCTGGTTTTGGTGGAATGAACGTGTTTGTGTTGTCTTGTGTGCCGGGGTAAGTCAGGGGGCTGGAGGTGTTAGCGTTATCGTTTTCTTTATCTCTTTGATCTGTGCTGAAATGGGCTTTCAGAGACATTTTCCGTTTAAACGATTCAAAATCTTTGTTGATGGATTGAACGTCAACCTGAGGGGGCGTGGGACAAAATTTCAGACCTTTGGAGAGTAGACTTGTTTCTGCTGGTGATAATTTATGGTGCGAGAGGTTCACAATGGCTGCCATAGGGTTTTCGACTAAGGATTCAGGGGGTACATTTTGGGCATTGTTCTCCTGAATCTCCTATTGGTTCGCTTGCGTTCAGAGGTCGTGTTTGTTGTTTTACTGACGCGTTCGGACACGGCGTTAATGTGACTCTCGTTGGTATTGTTTATCTGTGGGTTCTGTTCCCTTTCATCACGACCCAATTTCCGTACTTTGCGCTAACAGTCATGCAGTCGCGATGAATTCCATTCATGGTGTCGTGATAGGTGCGAGGAGAGGTGGCTAGTCGTAGTTTCTCTTGGTGGTCAGCTGTCTGTTGTTGTAGTTCAGTGATTTTCTTTTCTAATACCTGGATGGTCAAATCTCTCAGTTGACAGGATGCTTTGTATAGGATGGATTCCCATTGTTCCCGTGAGCTGTTGTCAATGAAGGCAGGTGTCTTCTTTAAGAGGAGTCCTTTGGGGACAATGCCTCTCTTTCTGTATTTGCCTAGGAATTCTGCGTGCAGTTGATATCTAATTCTGCGTTCCAGATGATCAGAAAGATTACACGTGAGGCGGTTGATTGTTTCATCGTTGTAACACCATCACCAGCCACGTCTATTAATGTGCAAGATTTGATGTCAATAGATTTACTGTTCTTGCACCGCCCGCCATGTTGTGGTTAAGTCTTTTGATGCCAGTATATATATATATATATATATATATATATATATATATATATATAATGATAATAATAATAATAATAAAACAAAACTTAAAAGAGGAGTGGCATTACAATGGTTTTAAAGTTACTTTCACAACCGGAAGCAGTATGTGGTGGTCGATGGTGTTGAACATGAATGCCTCAGTGTGAACATTGGTGTACCACAAGACTCAGTTCTAGGACCTTTTATTATTCTTGCTATATGTGAATGATATTGTGAATTCTTCAAAGATTTTGAAATTCTCATTATTTGTCGATGACACTGTTGTGCTTTTCTCTCACAAAGATATATCGTCATTAATTTCCACAATTAATAATGAAATTGAAATATTAATTGAATGGTATAGGAATAATAAACTGTTTTTAAATTTTAGTAAAAAACAAAATATATTATATTTCATCCAAGAGGTAAAAAATTCTTGTTATCCGCCCAAAATGTTATGATTGATAATATTTCAATTGAGAGAACCGAGTCGATATCTTTTCTAGGAGTACTCATTCATGAATCCCTTGACTGGAAGTATATCATGTTGCAAACATTGGATTTTGTTCTAAATTGTCAAGAAATGTAGGTGTTTTATCCAAATTAAAAAGTGTATTAACCTTCTAATATTTCTGTAAACATTTACAATGCAATAATTTTTACCTCATCTTAATTATTGCAACGAAGTATGGGGAAACACATACAGAGTACACATTAACAGATTAATGCTTCAAAAGCGAGCTTTACGTATAATAAGCAATAGTTATTTTATTTGTCCAAGTTCAACACTCTTTGTGCAATTTCGGATGCTTCCAATTTTTTGATCTGGTCAAACTGAATGTTTTGTTGTTTATGTTTAAATATCATCAAAATACAGTATGTTGTCTGATGTGTACAGCAACATGTTCCAGATGAATTCCTCATTCCACTCATATCCCACATACGGGACCGCTACAATTTTCGTAAACCTTTTACTTACTCAACTCTGAGATTGCAATCCATGTTATACAGGTGTCAAGGAATGGAATTCTATTGATGGTGACCTTAATTCCAGCACTACATTTTCCAGATTTAAAGTACTATATAAACAGAGTGTATTTAGAGATGGTATCAATGACTGACTAGACTTCCTTTCTTCCTCTAAACCTTTCTTTTTCTCATCTCTTTTTCTCCGTACACTTAGGATGGATGTGTGTGAGTGTGTGTGTGTGTGTGTGTGTGTGTGTGTGTGTGCCTGCCAACAAATTAAGCTAATATGTTTTTGTGTTTGATAACAGATGATTTAAGTACACATATGTGTTATATCAATTTGGACTAATTTTCTGTATGTATTGGTCCATGTCACAACAAGCAGGGAGGTGGAAGTCCACCTCCCTGCAACAAGTGTTGGTTGATTGTATGTACATTGTATTTTATCTCTTCCACCTCCCTGGTTTGAGGGCTCCAGCCACAAGCACACAATTGCTTCTTAGGAATCCTGGCATATATTTGTTTCTTTGTAATGGCCTATAATTTGTATAATGTTTTATATTTTGTCAAATAAATTATATATATATATATATATATATATATATATATATATATATATATATATAAAGAACTTTCACAAATATCATTATTGAATAAAAAGTATGCATATTCCCTCGACCTGTTACTGATATATTGATTTCAATGGCAATGTCATTTTCCCTGCGTTCTGTCATAGGTAAGCCAAGCATTCTTTCGGTGTGCTAGAAAAGTGAATTATCAATTCCCTTAATATCGTTGTCTATGAAACAATGTGTGTTAAGACTTTCTCGAAACCCGGGAAATATTTTGCATATTATGGTAACATGAGAAGCAGATATTTGTGGTGCTTAGAGACTGGTCAGGAATAGCGATTATCGCTTGATCCATATTACCTAAACCATCACGCGGAGGGATTATCTCGGCTAATCCATCACGAGCGGTTTGTGTCAGATTACGGTATCGAACATTGCACTTTGGTTGGAAAAATCCCGATATTCTCTTGTCTGCTTTTCAAATTATATTACACGTTGGTAGAAACTGTCTGTTTTTGCTTTCGATAATAAAGTGTTATCGATGTTCAATCATTTATTCAATATGAGCCTCCGCACAGTTTTAGATTGATTTGATATACCAATATGGGGTTCTGCCCTGATTATCATTAGCACTACTAATGGTTGAGAAGCCACACTCGACTTGCAAAGGTGGTAGCAAACATAGGCGCCGGAAGTGGGGGGGGGGGGGGCAAAACGCATTTTTGCCCCCCCCCCCAAAAAAAAAAATAAATAAATAAATAAATAAATAAACAATAATAATAATAAAATGAAATAATAATAACAAAAATAAATGAGTAAACAAAGAAAATAAAATAAATATGCATATAAAAATATATAAATAAAAGGGAAAAAATATGGCTACAAACGGCAGCTTTTGGACTGGAAAATGTCAAAATTTTCATGCTCGCTCGCTTCGCTCGCTCGCATCCAGCAGTTGAGCGCGGTGCGCCTCCCCCTTAATTTCTAAAGCGAAAAACATAGCTACGACGGCAGTTGTTGGACTCTAGAATTTCAAAATTTTCAAGCTCGCTCGCATTGAATCGTTATGCCATTCTCCTAATGTTGCTGACAGTAATTGCCAGTAGTTGCACCCGATGCCCCCACCCCTTAATTTCCAAAGCGAAAGATAAATATAGCTACAAACTGGAGTTTTGGGACTGTAAAATGTCAAAATTTTCAAGCTCGCTCGCTTCGCTCGCTCGCATTGAATCCTTATGCCACTCTCTTAATGTTGCTGCCAGTACTTGCCAGCAGTTGCGCCCGATGCCCCTCCCCCCCCCCTTAATTTCCAAAGCGAAAGATATAGCTACAAACGGGAGTTTTTGGACTGTAAAATGTCAAAATTCTCAAGCTCGCTCGCACTGAATCGTTGTGCCATTCTCCTAATGTTGCTGCCAGTAATTGCCAGCAGTTGCGCCCGATGCGCCGCCCCATTAATTTCCAAAGTGAAAGATATACAGTAGTTACAAACCCCAGTTTTGGGACTGTAGAATGTCAACATTTTCAAGCTTGCTCGCTTCGCTCACTCGTATTGAATCGTTATGCCATTCTCCTAATGTTGCTGCCAATAATTGCCAGCAGTTGCGCCCGATGCGCCCCCATTTATTTCCAAAGCGAAATATATAATAATAATAATAATAATAATAATAATAATAATAATAATTGACAGTGCTTATATAGCGCATAACACATAGTGATAATGTCCCTATGCACTCAAAAAATGAAAAGATTGTAACAAGAACATATAATTCCAATTACAGTGATGGTACCGAGCTTCATTTTGCTTACACTGTAAACAAATGCGTTTTCAAGGCAGACTTGAATCTATTTATGTCAGTGATTTGTCTCAATTTCTGAGGTAAATTATTCCATAAAACAGGGGCATTAAATGCAAATGTTCGTTCTCCGTAAAATTTGGTTCTTCTGTTTGGAATGACAAACAAATCTTTACTTTTTGATCGTAGGTTTCTTTCTGGTGTGTAGATTTGAAATAGCTCCCTTAGATAATGTGGAGCAAACATATAGAAACATTTAAATGCTAATAACAGTATCTTAAATTGAATCCGATTTTTCACTGGAAGCCAGTGTAAGCTTCTTAAAACTGGTGAGATTTGTTCATGTTTCTTGATTTTGGATACCACTCGTGCAGCAGAGTTTTGTATTGATTGTAATCTGCGTATATGTTTGACCGGTAATCCATAAAGTAAACCATTACAAAAGTCAAGGTGGCACATGACAAAAGCATGAACTAGTTGTTCTGCGGTGTGTTTGTCAATGAACTCGCGAATTTTCCCAATTTTATAAAGTGCGAATGAAGCAGAGCGACATTTTTGCGACACAAAATTTTCCATGAGTAATTTATCATCCAATATCACACCCAAATTTCTGCAAGTGTGTGCTGCATGGATTGTAGTACCGTCAAAATCAAGAGACTGTATAGATTCTACTGCTCGAAAACGCGAAGAGATATGGAGAAATTCTGTTTTGGCGCTGTTCAACTTCAGCCCATTGAGTACCGACCATTCCTTTATCGCTCTGATACAGGATTCAATTTGTGGGATTACATTCTCAACATCAGATTTGTTAAAAGCTAAATACAGCTCGGTATCATCGGCGTAAAACATCTTTTGAACACCGAATGAATTGATTAAGGTTTCCAAAGGAGATGTGTACAATGAAAACAAAACTGGACCTAGTACAGATCCTTGGGGAACACCGTGCATAACTACATGGTCAGTAGACTCATTTTCTCCTATCACAACTTTTTGAGTACGTCCAGACAGGTAAGACTTAAACCATGTGAGTGCCTTTCCTCGAATGCCAAATCTCTGGGACAACCTATGTAGCAATACATATAGCTACAATTAAAACTCCAGTTTTGGAACTGTAGAATATCTAAATTTTCAAGCTCGCTCGCTTCGCTCGCTCGCATTTTATTGTTATGCCATTCACCTTATGTTGCTGCACAGTATATAATTTGTCGATCGTTTCACACCGTCATTCCATAATCCATGTAAGGAAAACTTACAATGTTCCTCAATGACTGCGTTGTTCAATGTATCACATTCCGTAATGTATATTGTAGTCCCATTATTGCTCACGCACACACGCACACACGCACAAGCATACAGACCGTCAAAATTACTTTATGGTTCCCCCCATGTTTCGACCCACCGTATACGCCACTTTACATATATATATATATATATATATATATATATATATATATAATAGATGTGTGTGCGTGTGTGTGTGTGTGTGTGTGTGTGTGTGTGTGTGTGTATTGTGTAACATATGCATGGTCTAATCTTTAGCCCCCTCCAATGTTTGCCCCCCCCCCCCCCAATCCAAAACTGCTTCCGGTGCGCCTGGTAGCAAATCAGTGTTGCCGAAAAACAAGAAATAAACAGACACGATGAAAGCAAAAAGGACTGCATATCTCATGGGATCCATAGAAACGACCAAGCTCTGTTCAACAATAACAAAACAGCACGATTATATGGTAGCTTTGATGTTCTGTTAATTTGATATTGAGCGCGCTTCTCCAAAACACGATGTGAAAATGCGATATAATGTGGGAAGAAGAACACCAAACATAATCGCTCGCAAGCAGAGCTAGTGACGAAAACCTTCCTGTGATCTTACATTTTGACACTTTTAGTGATGTAAGACATTTCAAAGTCCACAATATAGTGAGATACTGTTTTTTTTAGACTTAATATAAGGAAAGTCGGCAGGAGGTACGGGCTACCGAACAGTGTGATGTGATTACAATTAATTCAACCTTATCGTGATGTTAAAGAGTATACTTACTGCATGCTTTTACAATCTGTTATCTATTGAAACTGCAATGCTTAAATTAGCTTCATAATCGCATAATTCAAATTCCAGTAGTCAAACTGTCAAGGGCAGAAAAAGAAAATGAGAGAAAGGAAAATTTACTGATATTAGCACGCTATAATATGCCGCTAAAACATATTCATACTCACAGGGGAAAAATCCATCATTGGAAATGCTATGGGAAATATATCGCAAGCATGTGATACGATAAGAAATTGGTAAGGGTTTGCATGCTCGAATGAGAAGAAACTCCGTATGTTATGCGACCAAGGAGAAATACTTCTTTCGTATTCCCGATGCTCGACACAAGCGGTGGCCCGGGGCTACCAAAAATAGATGTCGGGCCACCCAGTTTTTAGAAATGATATAGTCGGGTATAGGTTCCCACAGTCGTATGCATGTGACTGAGAGTTTCGCCCCCTCTTAGAGCCTTCCAAAGCCCGAATAAATTACTCCCATATTTCTAGATCTTTTTTAATAATGTAAAGTACATCATTTTCGAAAGTGACAGGAAGCCTCGTGCTATATCATACTACCATTAACATGAATTAGTAATGCGAGCCATATTCAAATATCTGTGCTTTGCCGTTGTGAAAAGCAGTATGTCACTTCAAAGTCTACCAAGCCGTTCATAATGGCCGCTCACTGCTGCCTTCGTTGAATAGACGTTCCCATGGCAACTGCAATAATACCCCTGCAACAGGTGCTTTTCTCACCGTGCTTAAATGCACGTAGTTGTAAATGTTTTGGTAGTCTCGCCATTGCAAATCATATGCGATCGACGCCGATCGCATGAAGCGACGCGTAAAACCCTGCTCACTACAATGGCCTGATGATAAGAAAAAAAAAAAGAAAAACCACAAACAAATAAATCAAAACATCAACACAAAAACAATTTACCCAGCAATTGGCCACAAATCCCATTGGCATTGTTAACACATCAGTTTCATAAAGGAAATAACGGAGTTGATTGGGAAGTGCTCAATGTGGAACTAATGAATTAAGTCGTAGCGGCAAAAGAGATAATGAGATAATTATATTCGTATCGATGAATTAGTGCGGTATCATCTCGCGACGTGGATCGGACAGACCACCGAAACGACAAACCCAGCCGGCACTACAGCACCCTTCCCCGTAAGCAGGAAGTGTCAAGTCGCTTTGAAGAAAAGCGCATATTCAATCCATTGGGTAATATAAGTGAAAATCCCCCCCAAAAAATATATATTTTTTGTGTGACAACGTCACCACACGCAAGCATGGCAAGTAGAACTGATTCTCGTCTCCTGCAGCGGGGCTAAGCATTGTCGTGTTTACGTAGATCGTTGTCTTGGCGACAAGGTCAGGTCATGATCGCTCTGTGTCGTGTTACCAGATGAAAGATTTTTGGGAAAATCAGGGAGGTTGGAAGAGAGGATCAAGTATACAAGTCTACATCCCTACCTACTACATGCTGAGACCAAAACGAATCTAGAAACACGGTTCACATGCCTATTAGAAAACTTCTGTTGATACCCCCATCCCGTGCCATCTTACAATATGGAATCATCTTTTCAAATTATTACTCAAATCATTATAATTGTTTTCATATTGTGATATACATCCTACAGAGTATTTCAATACTTCTTACATTTTTATCGAACACGTCACATTCTGACGTATCTCTCTTTCACGCTCAAACAAACATTTTTGATATCACGATGCTTCGTTTGCACGTGTCCTGTGATAGGTTGTTCTCGCGATTTTATTGGTCATTTTGTTGTAGAACTTCACGGTGCAGCGGATGAGCAGCAATTTTTTCCATGCATGTCTGTAACCCTTCACACGTCAACAGATATAGACTGTATTTGATCTAACTTACATTTTTGTATTGTTTTCAGGTTTGCTTATAATCTGTATGTCCTGCACGGATATTTCTACTTTCTGTCTGACAGATCAAAAGGAAAAAAAAAAACTTAAAAAGGAAGAATAACTACACAGATCGATGAATGAATAAACACATTAACAGATAGAAGAATGAAAGAAGATAAACGCAATAACTTAAGAAAATAAGACTACTTTCGAAAGAAGGCCGTACTCGGTTTCCTTCAAAACAAGCGGAGTATATTGGTGAGTGAGGGAGATAGTTAATGTGTCATCTGTTCAATACAATGCCATGTCATTGTGTATTCCGTCATAATACGCGTTTTCAATCAAATGCACTTCACTCTCGGAATAAAAAGAATCAGCGCTCTGAGTTCTAATTAGTCACGTTTACAAAACTGCATGCATAATCTAACGCTCAATATGAACGTTTAATAGTGTCTCTTCATCCTGTTCATGTTGCTTGTCTATTTCCTATGGTGACATCACGTTCAACCATGTGTTCCCTGTTTATCACTGATATAGCCCTGAAATGATTCAGAGAAATGCAGTTGGTTTTACATTAATTTATCTATTAGTTCCAAACATACACAGACATTGGCAAAGACAGCTTGACAGCTATGTTAACTTGAAACCAATTTCACTCTTTAAGGTAATGCCCTACAACACGAAAATCAGTCCATAAACAAAACCACATGCGGTTCAAAAATCTACATGAATTCGTCATGTTGTTTACATCAAATGAGGCTGAAATAAGATATGATTAGTGTCTTTGGCGATGTTCCATGACGATCTGCGATATCAATTTACTTTCGGACCGCAGAAAACATATGTATCATTTCCTTGTACAAAGAGACATGATCATGTTAATTTACCAATTCGTGACACCCATTATGAAGAGGCATGATAGGGGCCGTTGGACGCGAAAACGTATTGGTGAGCGAAGTCTGTGGTATAAGTCAAGTTGTTGTTTTACTCGGACAATATCGATCTTTCTCTTTCATTCATATCAAGCTCTCACTCAAAGATGAAACTCTTGCTTCCTTTTTTTTTACTCTGACAATAGCCGTTTGATGCCTTCTACCCTGCCAATAATAATCTGATGCCTTTATTTACTGCGTCTAAACTAATTGCATTAAAGGTACAGTTTACCTTTGTGAGCAGTGATTTAAGAAGTGTTCGAGATTTCACATTTGATGCATATGTGGAGGTCAGTTGTATCACAAAACACCCACCACGTAAAATGTTGTAATAAAGCCTGAAATATAAGGAGATATCAGTATTTTTCTCAATAAACCATAACTGTAGACGGTTTAGTCCGGAAGCATTTTTATTATAACTATTGTTCACAATTTGTGTATTTAACAATACTTAACATCGATCAAACGGATTCAAATTTTTACAGTGGTTGTTTCTATCCCGAACTAACATTTGAGAATTATCAAAAATGACTAATACTGGGTTTTGTTTCATCTTTAAGTGGTAAATTATGCCTTTAACTCCAATTTCATTTTAAAGGAATACTCCTCTTCTCGTTTCATTTTAGAGTGATACAAGGAAAAAACAATCAAACGGAGCGGTGCAAGTGTCATTAAAATCCACAAGGAACAACAACAAAAAAGTTATGACATTCATTAATCTACCACGTTTACGCAAAAAACAGTGCTATCGATCACAAAATCCCACTAATATTGATATCAAACAAAGTGATTTTGTCGTGGCAGTACTTCTTCTCGTCCAGTGGTTTGTGCTTGGGAATATTACAAAATCAGCCTTTCCTCTTTCCTCAGGGAATTTGCAAATTGTTCAAGTTTTTGTTTCAAGTTCCCTTCATATTCCTTACTACCTAGAGCTACTTTAGCTCCTATTAATTTTATAAAGATTGTAATAATTGTATATTTAATGTGTATCTAAAAGTGTATGTACATCCAGGTGTATATTTTTATCATTGTTTTATTGTTTGTGTTTTGTATTTGCTTCATGTCATTTCTCCTTCTTGTACAAATCGTCAATGTTGTCTTGCAACAATTTTGTAGCAATTGGATACAGAAAATGAAATGAAATAAAATGAAATAAGCCCTGCTGCCCTTTCTTACTGCAAGAAGTCTTTGTTTAAGCATTTCAACTCTTTATAACAATTTGGTTTGATGGTTTTGCTTAATTCTTATATTTGTTTTTCTTTGTGAATTCATATCAAAGGAAAGTGAGTGAAAATTAAGTGTACCACCATTTTGGAGATCTGCAAGGATATGCCGTGACATCATCATCACATCATATTATTTGTATATCATGTTACCAAAGTTTACTGTGGTCAAAAACGTGCAAACTTCAGTATTATTTAATTTCTTGCCCAATTCTATTGAGATCATGGTTCCGTTTGTTCGAAATTGCGCTTAACATTAGTATCAATCTTAACATTGGATTTGATATTTATTGCATATCTCTCTCTCTCTCTCTCCCTCTCTCTCTCTCTGCCTCTCTCTCCTTCTCAATCTCCGACCCAGTTTGGCGGTTGGATCTTTATAACTTCACCCCCATAATACTGGGCGATAATACCATGGGCCAACAACACAGTAGCTCCAAGCACATGTAAGGTTTCACGGATGCACAGAACTGTCAATAATTAAGTCCCCGGTGGCGCCAACTTTCCGATTTAGTCGTTTTTCTTCCTCTAAATACCCTTTTCAATCTCTTCAGGGTAGGTATTGTGGGGTGGGGCAGTGTTGATGTTAAAGGGTTAGGATTACAAGGTTAGCAACTATTTTTGCTCTAGAGTTATGGAAGCGGATAGTGCATCGAGTCCTGACCGATATGAATACATGAACACGTGAATATATGAACATAAAACTCGACTTCGTAGAAGACAGTATTTGTATATATGTATATATATATATATGTTCCTCCTAGATCTGAGCACAGATATGGCATTTGAAAGGGATTTGTGGAAAAGAAAGTATGTCTTAACTAATTCATCAAGGATCACCAAATTTTGAAAGAGGGTGACATTCTAGCAAATAAGAGGTAGAACTTAAAACACACACACATTTCTAACTTTAGGCTAGATTGTCGTCACACACAAGTACACACATAACGAAACATGATTTCCAACAACCAAAAGAATCACATTTTGGGGCAATATATTTTTTTGTCAGAATAGGCCAAAATATTACATTTAGTACGATTTGTAGCTTAAAAGTGATTAAGCTCTTTACGCGGTGGGATGGAGGGGGACTCCCCCTCTCACATCCTTCCCAATGTATTATACAATAAAATCAGTAACAGTATTCAACGGTATTCAACAAAATGATGAACGAGTAGTTTGTGTTGTTCAAAATCAAAGCATGTAAAAAAGCGAGACATTACAAAATATCCCAAGTATTGGTTACCATTGCGTGCGACATGGACGATTACCATACGCGCTAAGATAACGAAATGTTTCTTCATCCCAAAGTCACTTTAGTCTCATCAACTTTACGAAATATGACCCGAGTTAACACTTCCTATCCCAAAGCTCTCAAATAGTTTCCACTCGTATGTTGTTTGTTGATTAGTTTTGTTTCGTTTTGTTTCGTTTTGAGTCGTTTTATTTTAACTGATCACAGGGTATTAACACCGGCAGTAAATAAGTGATCACATATCGACTGGCATGCCATGGACTTATACCACGGAGCTACAAACTGTATCTCCGTGAACTTAGCGTGTTGCTACTGATCTATTTTCATTGTGATACAGCCTACATTCTCGGCCGTACAATCACTCTAAAATCTTTGTCCTGGGCGAAATAACGCGCATAAGTATGTCCACAGATCGTTTCAAAAGTTTGGACGAAGGTACATACATAAAGATTTGTCTTACCTATGCGTAGACCATGAGATATCCAGACTCCCGACCTCGAGTCAGTGGTCGCCGGTCCGTCGATAGTTACCACTGAAGGGGATGTTCGTGACCAAGTTTAACGTGGAATGGAGGACGAGTGGTGTGCAGTCGCTGACATCACGCACGCACCAGTGCGTCCCACCGCCGTCGGCCCCAACTCAGGTCGCCACGGAGAGGCTTCGCGGATACTGCTGCTGTCAGTACGGTAGAGTGGTGCGATACCAACCCACTTCATTCACTCAATGATGTGCTTTATTTTGCCTACCGTGAGGGTATACCTGGAAAGGATCCCCACCTGGAAAACCGACACCTCGTCACGCAGTGTGGTCTTGAGTACTGTCAAATCAGAGTAAAGAGGGAAGTGGTGGATAGGGGGGTAGGGAAGTTTTAAGTCCAGCCCGCTTGCAGTGTATACTAACTGAATCTATGCAACTGCTAGGTATGAACGTAATTCGTGAATAGATTAAAAAGCCGCACACCTTCACTGTGACTCTTCCGAGATCTTGCTTAACCCCGCCCCCACTCTCTTTTTCTCTCTCTTTCTCTGCACTCGTGTAACAACGCGTATGTTAACAAATACTGTATATTTTGGTTGTAAAGTAGTACATTCTTGTCAGGAATATCAAGTATGTTATTCCATAATTACATTTAATTCCAAAACATCACTATCACATACAAAATCGTCACGTATCTTTTTCTTTTATTCGTGAAGAAAGAAAATAATATATATTCTTCTATATGTATAATGTAATATAGTGAAAAAAAAAGATAATAATGATATATGGATTTAAAATGTTATTTATTATAATGGAAATATCAGATGGTAGAGAAATAGATTTATTTTGTTATATCTATTTATATCTCATTCCAGTATTCTCTTCTGTCTCTTTCAATTTCTCTTGCTATTATCTCCTTCCTGCCCCTTCTGTCTTTGCTTCTCTCCGTCTCCATACACAAGTGTATAATATCTCCCGTGTGGTCACTGCTTGATGGCCCCTTTCCCCCCTTTTCTTTTGATAAACACAATTTGAAAGTTTTGCTGTGGAAGTATAATGACTTGTGTATATTTGATATATTTCTGTTTATAAGTTTGTGTGGGCATATATGATAGTGAAATGATGATTACGTTTCATTTTCTATAAATAGCAGATTTTCTAAATGTGATGAAAATCAATGATTTTTTTAATGCAAATGGATGAGGTTGTAGGCGCTGAAGTATTAAAAAAACAACTTTTTTGATAAAATCTATATCTATATCTATATCTATATCTTTTCTCTCTGCCAGTATAAGTTGAAAGTAACTAAAGGCAAACAGCACATCAATGTTTCATTAAACAGACAAACAGAGAGAAGACGTACGAACTTATAGAGTCTATCATTCTTTCGTGAAACAGTAATATCATTTTCATTTAAACCATTTAAACAATATGCAATTCAGTATAAAACTGGTAATGTGTCATCTTTTTTCATTGATTCTTAATTGGTTTGTACTATCTATGTAAGGATTCATTAATGAAATCCATATTTAACCTAATTGTTACATATCAATAACAGTTTGAACTGAAACATATTTCCTTCAAAATTTGATTTTGAGTTCACTTGAATAAAAACTTAATAGAAGATATTCATTAAAAGCACTGTGAGGATTTGTGAGGCAATGACGTCATCAGCGTATTTATCTTGTGACTATGACTATCATGACTTGTAAAGCAATGTCAAACTCTGAAATCCAATGAGAATCTTCCTTCTTCGTCCAAGGATCTAGAAAAACTCTTTACCGTTCTGCTGTTTTGATTTAAATCGTTTGCATCTTTACAAAAGTAAAAAAGCGTTCCGGATTCTTTACCATAGTGTTGCCTTCTAACCTTTTAGAAAAAGAAATATCACATAGATTAAATTATGCAGTCTTGTAAGTAGGCCTACATAGATTTGAATGCTACGGGGAATCATTTGAGAAAATTCAATGAAATATTAATACTGTACTTGAACATAACCAGTTATTACATACATTTGTATTTGTTCGTTTGTTTCTTTCTTTCTTTGTTTTTACCAAGTGCGGTTTGCCGAGGGCTTGCTGTTTTCTAAATAAAGTATGTAAGGTCTTCAGCGAACCTCGCTGGACATCATTAGTCCAGTATGATCGTATACATTTTACTTGACTCTTCCTCTTATTCGTGTATTAGCGTCGGTATCCAACACGAATGTAAGCCTACAGAGCTAGCACAACACATTAATAGAAGTATAATGTACAATTACTACTCGCAGTTTCACTTATATCAACTCTAACAATGTCTAAGAGCTTTTGAGAGATAGGTAAATCACAACTATCCGGGATATATATAATGCAAGTCGTTAAAGTGCATATCCACTCGACATTGAAGTAGGCTTTGAGCTCTATGTAAACTATACTGGTTTAGTTAGCGAGTAATTGTATCCCTCTCCGTGCTATTATGCTCGTCCGATTGTGTTCAGTATCATCGTCAACTGCTAGCACATTCAACTCAAGAGTCTCTTTTTTCTTTCTCTTCTTCTTTCTTTCTTTCTTTCTTCATTGTTTATTCAATCTATTTATTTATTTTTTAATTAATTCATTCATTCATTCATAATCCAGTTTTACATATACATTTCAAAGATTCCTTGTCTCTTGTTTCACTCTTCCCCGATAAAATTGATTTTTCAATTCAGTTCATTTAATTCATTTCATATATTTTCATTCTTCTTTTTCCAACACAACATAACACAGAATAAGTCAGGAATTATATTATTAACATATACAGTCGGCTTTGCAAAGGATAAATGATACAGATAAAGATATGCATGCATACTGGCAAAAAAATGGGGAAAAAAACGAAGTTATGCTTCAGTTGAGAAAAAAAATGAGAGGTCTACTAAAAAGCAAGCGTGTATATTGTGAATCTCTCATTTTCCAAGGTCTCCTCTTCTCCGGTTTTTTTTAATTCATTAATGTTCAAAATTAATGCACTGTTTACGTGAGAACAAATTCATTGAAATCTTAATTATATCTAATTGAATTGAAAGCCCTCTTGAACAGAGAATATAGTTTCCCTGCTTGAGACTGTACTTAAGCACCAAGATAACACCTGCTTGGGATTGGACCAAGCCCGAGAGAAAACGAGGGAAACTCAGCGTCAAAACTCTCTGTAGGGTTGTTGTTGTTGTTCTTCTTCTTCTTCTTCTTCTTCTTCTTCTTCTTCTTCTTATTCCTCTTCTTCTTCTTCTTCTTCTTCTTCTTCTTCTTCTTCTTCTTCTTCTTCTTCTTGGAGAAGGACGCACCTTTCACGAGCTCCTGTAAGTTCAAAATTTTCACGCTCTGACCACTTGGTCACCTGATTACAACTCTCATATATGTGAGAGACGGTTTCGTAGCAGTACCTAGACCAAGTCCACCCACAAAATATATGTGTATTTGTTGTATATAAAAGGGTTTTTCATCTAGTATTTCTTGACTTGTGTACGCGGCCATTATGGCCAGCGAGGCTGCACATCCCCGGGACCAGCCGGGGACTAGGGTACCGGGACTAGTACCTCCCAGCCCGCACCAGCTGCTTCCAATGCTCCCGCTACGCGAACGGAGCCCTTCAGCTCCGTGAGCAGGGACAATGGAATCTATTTCGCTGCCATGCCAGATGTTTCAATTCATGAGTATGTGAAAGCTCTCTCATTGACTACCTCTGCCGAATCTATTATCTCTGCATAACGAATAGCTTTGTTTTTGTCTGTGTGTGCGTTTTGTGTGCGTACTTGTTTTATTTTCTGTTTCCCGAGGACTATGTCAAATTGTCTTGTTGCATTATTACTATAATTTTCACGACTCACGAGGGGACTGCATTCTACAAGCTTGGCTTTTTAGCAGTCCCCTCCATTTCCGACCTTTTCTTTCTTATGATTCAGTCACATTTTGCCCATGTATTTTTTCAACTAGTATGTTTATTGAGTCATGTAAACAAATGACGTGTATCTAAATTTCATTTGGAAATGTAACAGTTACATTGTACTTAATTTGTTTATATGAAATTGTCATATTATATGTTTTGGCCGGAAATGAAATAAAAATGAAATGAAAATGAAAATAAGCAATCAGCGCATTGCTGTTTACCTGAAATCACGACAAGCTGTTCTAGAAGCAGTCAACAGCGGGTTGACATACCAAAACACGTTCATACAGATTAACCCCTTGGCACTGCCCACAACCAAGCTTACACTCTCTAATGTGTACCCAGAAATCCCAAATCATGTTCTGTCAAAGCATATCTCAACCTTCTGCAAAGTGGTGTCCCCAATCAGACCCATCCCCCTTGGCTTCAAAGACAAAAACTTCTCCCACATCATGTCTTTTAGACGCCAATTCCAAGTCATGATTCTGCCCAATGTAACACCACCTGACCATCTGAACATAAGCTACAATGGGGGGTCCTACCGTGTCTTCGTGTCTACTGACTCTGTAAGGTGCTTTGAATGCGGCGAGCTTGGTCACGTGAGCCGGGCGTGCAAGAAAGTCGCAAATCAAGACCCCATCGGGAAAGGGAAATCGGACCCCAAACATCCCAAAAAAAAATCAGTAAACCAGCACCCCGACCCCACCACTGCCCCTCCAAAAACCCCTACCCACGGTGCTGGCCCATCAAATGCCAACCATTACCCCACCCCTACTGAATCGCCACACACCCAAAAAGAAAACTCCCCTACCCGCCAACTAAACGACACTGCCCCGCCCCCTGATGACAGTAACAAATCCCCTCACCGTGACGCCCCCTCGTGTTCATCAGTCTGGGGCTCACCACCTAGACCGGTCAGGCTGTTTTCTGACGTCGTATCTAAAAGGAAACAAGACCCAACAAATTCAGCTGTGGAAACATCCCAGCTCACTGTACTTGAATCTCGAACCCCTCCACGCAAACTCATGAAAAAAGCCTCCTCTCCCACAAGTTCAAACCCCACTCCCACCCCCACAAAATCCTCCAACCCCGCCTTCTCGGAACCCCCAACCCCAACACCTCCCACCCCCGTGACCCCAAGTCCAGCTACTCCCACACTAACGTCAAACCCACCCTCCCCAATCCCTTCCTCCCCTGCCTCTGTTCAGGATAGCAGCATCACCGATGCAGCTATGTGGGAAGATGCACAGACATCCGATGACGAATCCGTTGATTGGGCATCATCCTTCCCCTCGAGCCAAGGACCCCTCTCTGACAAACAACTCATTCACTTCCTGAAAGTGGTTAAGTCCCGCAAAAAAACCCTCGAAATAGCCAGGAAGTTCACCCCAAACATCCCTGGACTTGTTCGTCAACTAAGACCACTCAGAAACAGTCCGCTCTTTAAAAAGAGCACACAGCAGCGAATAAGTAAATTAATCAACAAACTAGACGATTGTATGTACACACATTAGCTATGGATAGAGCCCTACATGCTTTTCTGCGTTACCTTATGACGCTGTCACTGCTCACCCTAAACTCTGAGGGCTGCTCTTCACCACTGAAGAATGCTTCCATTTGCTCATACATTGAAAACATTGCCTGTAATCCTGACATCGTATTTCTTCAAGAAATCAACGATTTACCTCAAAACTCCCCCTGCTGGAATGTATGGCCATTGTACACCCCGGTGTGCACTCCCAGTCGTACTCGAGGCTCAGGAGTAGCGACCCTTCTAAAACACACTGTTAATGTTGTAGACTCTGCATGTGTCTTTGAAGACCACATCTTGTATGTTAAAGCCGAGTCTAACGATACTCTTTATCATTTATACAATGCATTGATACCTCAAGACGACAAATTTGCATTGGAAGCTATACGCCGTCTTTCCGTTGACCTAACACAACATGAAGACGGTGTAATTATAATTGGAGGAGATTTTAACAGCACTCCAAATCCTTTATTAGACCGGTTCTGTACATCACAAGAGCACAGACGCAAAATATCTGACTCTCTTAAACATGTCCTAGAGAGCAACCACTTTTGTGATGTCTGGCGTAGATTACATCCCCTCGACCAGGAGTACTCCTGGCAGAGAAACAACCCCAGCATCACTAACCGCGCTTCGAAAGCTAGACTAGATCGCTTTTACACACCTTTCAGCCTAATGCCATCCATACATTCATGCTCTATTGTTCCCTGCGCTCTGTCAGACCATTCTGCTGTCATCCTGAAAATAAAACCCCCTCTTCACAAAAAAAGAACCAAGAATATTTGGTATTTTAATAACACCCTCCTTGAAGATCAAGAATATCGAAACACCATCATACAATTCTGGTCCAAATGGCGAAGTGAAAAGAGCAGTTTTCCCAACGTCTCCCTATGGTGGGACTTCGGGAAAATACGTATTAAATCACTCACGCAAATGTATAGTTCCAAACTTGCGTCTGAAAAGAGAGAAGCTCTGATTACCATAAACAAAAGAATTAAATCTCTCCAGGCTGAATCAAATATGTCACCTGACCTCCAACAAGCCCTCGCTGAACAAAGGAATGAGTCTAACTCATTACTTATGAACCAGGCCAGAGGAGCCCTTGTCAGATCGAGATTCAAACTCGCAAACGAAGTAGACACGAGCTCCTCTTTCTTTTTTAACCTTGAAAAAATAAACTCTTCCTCCAAAACAATCAACAGAATCAGACTCCCCACAGGCATTATCACTGAAAATCAAAGTGATATAAAAGCTCATGTACATGATTTTTATGAAAGGCTTTATAAACGTGTCGACACTGATCAGAACTCTTTTAAGACTATATCGTCTGATCTACCAAAACTCAATGCTGAAGACTCAAAAAATCTCGACACCCCCTTCACGCCTGACGAAATTACCACAGCTGTTTCACAACTCGGAAAAAAATAAGTCACCTGGCCTTGACGGCCTGACATCCGAGTTCTTTCAAACCTTCTGACCCACTCTCCGAAACGACTACATTGAAGTTAGACTGTAAGCACAGTCATATTGTTCGCCTTGTATGTACGCATCATAACATGTACCAATGTGAATAGTATGCAAGTGTGATGTAAACAAAGTGTCTTTTTCAAAAGCCACAAAGTTTTTCCTTTCTTCGGTGTAGAGCTCACTGCCTCCCCATAACGCGGCACAATGTTTTGCTATGTTTATATATTATCCGCTGCTAACACAGCATAGATACGCCATAACCTGGTAAAACAAGCACATTTGATTTTTCATGTACACCCGCTGAAAACAGCTAATTATTTTTAATATTGTCACGAGCATTCTGCTTACAAGCTGGCTGCACCTTGTAAAAACCTCTTTTAGTTGTTATAATAATGCAATCATGCCGACTGCAAACGCAGTCCTCGATTAGTGTTAGACCCGACAGTTACACAGAGTCTGTTCATTTCCATTTACCACCGACTGAATCCCCTGATTTGTATTTAACACCTCGATTCTACCGCATGGAAATTGTAAAATCACCCGTGATGTATCAAATGTCAAAAAAAAAATAGAAATGAAAATGTCGAGGGCGAATATGTTTTCCCCCTTTTTTTGATTTGTATGTTTACACCGCATTCACCATGTGAAAAGTGTGCAAAAATGCAAAAATGCAAAAAAAAGTGCAAAAATTATTGTCTTCAGTGTCACTCTTAGCTCGTTATGAGAAATCTTCATGCTGACTGTAAGCACAGTCATCAATTGTTTTGACTTGTATGTACACATCATAACATGTATCAATGTGAATAGCTTGCAAGCATGATGTAAACAAAGCATTTCTTTTTTTGAAAAGCCATAACGGTTTCTTCTTTTTCGGTGTAGAGCTTATTGCTCCCCATATTACGCCGCACAGTGTTTTGCGACGTTTATATACCATCCGCTGTCACCACAGCATGTACGCCATAACCTGGCCAAATAAGGATATCTGAGTTAATCATGCATATATACCCAATGAAAACAACAATTAGTTCTCAATATTATGGTTACGAACTTTCTGCTAACAAGCTGACTGCAGCACTGTTGTAAAACCTCCTTTAGTTGTCATGACAATGTAATCATGCCGACTGCAAATGCAGTCATCAAATACTGTTATACTTCATTTGATTTGCATTTAACACCTCTACTTTACCCCATGGAAATTGTGAACCACACATGGTGTATTAAAATGCAAAAAAAAAAATGAAAATGTCGAGGGTGAATGTACCCCCTCTTTTAAAATAACTTGTATGTAAACACTATATTCACTGTGTGAATAGTGTGCAAGAGCGGTGTAAATAAAGTACCATTTTGAAAAGTCAAAAAAAGTCTTCTTCTTCTTCTTCTTCTTCTTCTTCTTATTCCTCTTCTTCTTCTTCTTCTTCTTCTTCTTATTCCTCTTCTTCTTCTTCTTCTTCTTCTTGGTTTGAAACGAAACTAGCAGACCCATATGTTTAGTCAAATACAAGTGTGCCACAGGCTTCTAAGCAAAGGTACAGGTCAGTCAGTTTATAGCGTTGAGTTGCCAGAAAAGAAATTGTCAAAATGAATCTGACATTGGTGATAGAGTATAGTTTGTTTTGGTGTCAATAGAGGGAGCTGGTGATCTGGAGACAAATATTTTGGAATAATAATTTAAATACGATTTGAATAGTATGTGACAGGAATGTATGGTTAGGGTGTGAGTGTGAAGTGAGTGAGCAGTGAGAGTGAACAGTTGCATTTGAGGCTTGCTGGCGAGAAGGTGCGCAGACGGGTTGACAAGCCAAGAACAGGGCCTGAGCATCATTGCATTTAATTCGGCTGCGTCGCTTGGTGCATTCCCCGTAGACACCGCTGGCCATCACTCAAAAAGGAAAAGGAACCGAGAAGCTCCGTCCGTATCCAGGCACTGAGTATCCGGACTTGTCCGAGGACGTATCCGGAGTCGGATACCGCCCAGTCTTTGAGTCTTCGAGTAATCCCACGCCCCGCTGTGGACAGAACCAGGCAGACACACGCGAACCGGACAATACCCACGCCAATCGACCGTGTGTATCCTGCCACGCCGTGCTGCCACACCCGTATACACCTCACGCCGCGACGGACTGCAGGAACAGGCGTCAGCCACCTCGCGTGAACCGCGTATCCGACGCCAGGATCCGGCTTCGCCTGAGCAACACTGTACAGGCATCGCGCGGTTATCGACAACGTGAAAGTGCCTTTGATAATGTAGGGACTTTATTCATAGGGGGGTTTTTATACGTAGAAATGCATGTGCTCATATAGGGACTTAGCAGGAAGGAGGATAATATAACAATTTGTTTATATACATATAAAATTTTGTTTTGTATTTTTCTTCCCGAAAAACATTTTTCTTGCGGTGACTCTGTGTTGATATTCGGGAGACAACATCTTACATTGCACCGACTTTGGTTGAATAAAAGAGTCGGATGACCCAATTGAGTTGAAACTATAATTCACTGTATTCAGTTTATTATTGCGGTCGTCCTCCGAGAAACCCTTTGACAATAATTGGCGACCACGAAGGGACCTTTCGAAATAATTCTAAATTGTTAGAGGGGGTATCGGATAGGTGACACTGTTGTCTCGATAGTTGTACTTAATCTCTCCCAGTTGATAATAATTTAATTACTGCTTTAAGTATATATTTGTAATTGTAGCCTGATAATTCAGTGTATATTCTGATTGTGTGGGTATTTTGATTGTGTTTCAGCTTCCACTTAGTTCTTCTTCCGGCCTGTGCCCACGGGGAAAGCACCGTCATTCACGCGCTCGTCTGCTTTTGGAAGTGCCGGGTATATGTTCTGCCGGTGAGGCTCTGTTGGTAAGTCAACCCTGTGCGAGAGTAAGAGAGCGATTGTGATGGATCTAGAAAAGTTAGCCAAGGTAGGGCAGACCTTAGGGTTAGAGGGGACAGAGTTGCAAGAGTTTATTAAGGCGGAACAGGACAAGGCGAGAGAGGCACGAGTGGAAGAGCGACAGAGGATGAAGGAAGAGAAGGAACTGACTGAACTGAAACTTAAGTTAGAACAGGCTAGGTTAGAAGAGGGAGGTAGTAACCGAGTTCAAATAAATACAGTTAGGGCTCCAAAACTTCCAGCATTTCAGTGTGGGAAAGATAATCTAGATGTGTATTTACACAGGTTTGAACGGTACGCTAATGCTCAGCACTGGCCACGTGATGTGTGGGCCGTTCATTTGAGTGCTCTTTTGACAGGTAAAGCATTAGACACATACTCGAGACTGGATGACGACGAGGCACAAGACTACGACCGAGTAAAGGCCGCAGTACTCAAGCGCTACTCTCTCACTAGCGACGGCTTCAGACGGAAATTCCGTGGGGCAAAGCCGGAAACGGGAGAGACAGCAGCGCAGTTCGTGATACGGATACGGAGCTATCTCGAGAAATGGTTGGAGCTATCCGGCCACAAGCCAACCTTCGAGGAGATGGTGCAACTGGTGCTCATCGAGCAGTTCTACAACGTCTGCTCCAAGGATATGGAGACGTTCATTAAAGAGAGACAGCCGACTGACATAGACGACTTCGTGGATATCGCCGACAGGTTCATTGAGGCCCGCTCGGGATGGCATCTCGGAGGGCAGACGGGTGGTAAGTCCCGAGGTCACATTAAACCTGAATCTCGTACTAACACTTCCACAGGTGATGCTCGACCCCAACCGGGAGGAGCAACGACTCCCCGCCCGGACGGATGCTTCATCTGCGGAAAGAAGGGGCATATCGCCAGGTATTGCAGAAGCCGAGAGACCAGGAAAGAAAAGGCTGCAGTCGGAATCCAGGGTGGACAGAAACCGGATCCGAACCGGAAAGCTGACGACAAGAAGCCCGACAACCGCACTCCGGAAATGCGAACCGGAGCAAAAGCTGGTCGACCGGATGAGACAGATGTTAGCCCGGTATCGACTCGTAGCAGCGGTTCAGAGGGTAAGCGTCAAATGTCAGAGCACGGTAACGCATGCCTCGTAATCGATTCATGTTTTTCTTGTGCAGAGCCAAGTCCGGATATCCGGATAGCGGATTCGGATCTGCCTCTGATGAGTGTTGCGTGTGGAGAGCAGCCAGTTAGAGCTATGCCTGTGAGGAAAGGCATAGTAAACGGAACGCACGTGGACGTACTACGTGACAGCGGTTGTTCGACAGCGGTGGTGCGCACGGAATTGGTGAGAGCGGATCAGATGACCGGATCGCAACGGACATGCATCCTGATCGACGGCTCCGAGAAGCAGTTCCCAGTCGCCACAGTCATGATCGATTCTCCCTTCTTCGTTGGTGAGTTAGAAGTACTGTGCATGAATAACCCTGTGTACGATGTTATTCTGGGCAATGTTGCAGGTGTTCGTGAGCCTAACGACCCGGATAGCAGCTGGCAGGCGGATAGTGGGCTAGCCGTGGAGACTAGGGCACAGCGCAGGGAGGCAGCCAAACCTCAACGAGCGATGAAAGTGCCACGGCAGGCAGACATTGCAACAGCCGACGAGTTTCGTCGTGAGCAGAGCAATGATGAATCGTTGGAGAAAATTCGACAACAAGCGGAGAGTAGTGAGGTGAAGACGAGCCGAAATGGGAATCAGTCACGCTTCATTGCGAAAAAGGGCTTGCTGTATCGCGAGTTCAGAGCAGGATGCGGCGAGCGGCAGGAAGTCTCGAACCAACTGGTGGTTCCTCGCAAATATCGACGTCAGATTCTGAGTCTAGCACACGAGTCGATACTCGGAGGCCATCTCGGCGCACACAAGACAACGGAGCGGATTTTGCAAAACTTCTTCTGGCCCGGCATTGGAGCAGACACAGTCAGGTACTGCAGATCCTGCGATGTGTGTCAGCGTTCTTTGCAGAAAGGGAAGGTGAGCAAAGTCCCCCTCGGAACCACGCCTTTGATAGACGAACCATTTCATCGCGTGGCGGTAGACCTTGTGGGTCCGATAGTGCCGGTGACGTCACGCGGGAACAGATACATACTGACACTCATGGACTACGCCACTCGTTATCCTGAAGCAGTACCCCTTAGAAACATCGACACCACGTCAGTCGCGGAAGCATTGTTCACGATTTTCTCACGAGTAGGCTTCCCACATGAGATGTTAACGGATCGCGGAACGCAGTTCATGTCCGACGTAATGAAGGAGGTGAGCAGACTGATGTCCATCCGCCACATCACCACTACTCCGTACCACCCGGCCTGTAATGGTCTGGTGGGAAAGTTCAACGGGACCATGAAACAGATGTTGAAGAAAATGTGCGAAGAGCGTCCCCAGGATTGGGATCGGTACATTGACGCGTTGTTGTTTGCCTACATAGAGGCTCCACAGGCGAGTACGGGATTTGCGCCATTTGAACTCCTGTACGGACGAGCCGTACGCGGACCTCTGATGATTGTGAAGGAGCTATGGACCGACGACAACCCAGAGCCAGAAACAAAATCGACATATCAGTATGTCATGGATCTCAGGGAGAAACTGGAGGACACATGCAAAATGGTGCATGAACATCTGAAACAGTCCCATGACAGGTACCGAGAGCAATACAACAGGAAGGCGAGACCCAGGTCATTCAAAGTCGGAGATGAGGTACTATTGCTGCTACCAACCGACCACAACAAGCTCTTAATGCACTGGAAGGGCCCCTTTAAGGTAGTAGGCAAGATTGGAAGGCTCGACTATCGGATCGACCTCGGGACGAGGACGACGACGTTTCATGCCAACCTGCTCAAGCAGTATCATCGCCGCCACGACGAAGATGCAGCAGGACTGGTAAGCCACGACGTCGCTGGCGTATCCGTCATCGAGGAAGACGAGAAAGACGAGGACGTCGACGACCTCGGCCCCGAACCCACGTCGAATGAGCACCTCATCCAGACGCCAACACTCAAGCAGACGCAGACGGTAGCCGACGTAAAGTTAGGCAGCACTCTGTCTGACGAACAGAGCCGACAGTTGAGGAGACTGATCGGAAACTTTCCCGATGTCCTGACTGATCTGCCTGGCGTGACGAATCTAGGCTGCCACGACATCGAGTTAACTGATCCACGACCGATCAAGTCCCGGCCTTGCCCGCTTCCGCATGCTCTCCGTAGAGTAGTCGACGACGAGGTAAAGGAAATGCTCGATCTCGGAGTGATCGAAGCATCATCGTCGCCTTACGCTTCACCGATAGTATTGGTGAAAAAATCGGATGGTACGAACCGATTTTGTTGCGATTTTCGCAAACTCAACTTGGTCACGGTACCAGATGCCGAGCCTATTCCCGACCAAGATGAGATCTTCGCCCAACTGGCGAACGACAATTATTTCAGTAAGCTAGACCTGACCAAAGGCTACTGGCAGGTTCCGCTTACAGAGAGGGCTAAGCCCCTCACGGCGTTCGTGACGCCAAACGGCTTATACCAATTCCGAACCATGCCGTTCGGGTTGATAAACGCCCCTGCTAGTTTTAGCCGAATCATGCGACAACTTCTTCGAGGGATGGAGTGCGTGCACAATTTCATTGACGACATCTTAGTGCACACTACCACATGGGAGAAACACCTGGAGGTTCTGCGAGAGCTTTTCAAGCGTCTCCGCCACGCAGGCCTGAAGGCAAAACCGTCGAAGTGTTTGCTTGGGCAAGAGAGCCTGGAGTTTCTTGGGCATCAACTCGGCAGAGGCAAGATCCAGCCGCGGACCGAGAAGGTAGAGGCCATCAAGTAGGCAGAACGACCGCGAACCAAGAGGCAACTCCGCTCATTCCTTGGCCTAGCGAACTATTACAGAAAGTTCGTGCCGAACTTCGCGGCCCTCGCGGTACCCCTCACCGATCTGACTCGGAAGGGGGAACCAAACCAGGTGAGATGGGGGGAAGCGCAAGAAAATGCGTTCAAGTGTCTAAAGGGGAAGATTGCAAATGCACCCATTTTGCATCTCCCAGACGTCGATCGCACCTTCTTCCTCCGAACTGACGCTTCGGAGAACGGAATCGGTGCTGTGCTACTTCAGGAATTTGACGACGAAAAGTTCCCAGTAGCGTTTGCCAGCAAGAAGTTGCTCGATCGAGAGCGAAGATACTCGACGATTGAGAGAGAGTGTCTTGCTGTCATATGGATAGTGCAAAAGTTCGAGCCGTATCTCTACGGGAAGGAGTTCGTCCTCGAAGTCGACCACGAGCCCGTCCTTGCTATGCGGCGAGGCAAGCTCGCCAACGGACGAGTGATGCGGTGGGCTCTCGCTCTGCAGCCGTTCCGTTATCGGATCGAAGCTATCAAGGGGAAGGAGAACGTTGGAGCCGACTACATGAGTCGCATCCAGCAGTAGCACTGATCAGTAAGGAGTCAGGTAAACAGTGACAAGGATGAAAAGGTGTAACAGAGAAATGTCCAAACCAGCGTTTTTCTGTTTATACACAGAGTACGTAGAATGATAATGTCACACGGGCAATCTAATTTCACCAAAATATTTTCTGAAAAAGGGGGTAAATTGTCAAAATGAATCTGACATTGGTGATAGAGTATAGTTTGTTTTGGTGTCAATAGAGGGAGCTGGTGATCTGGAGACAAATATTTTGGAATAATAATTTAAATACGATTTGAATAGTATGTGACAGGAATGTAAGGTTAGGGTGTGAGTGTGAAGTGAGTGAGCAGTGAGAGTGAACAGTTGCATTTGAGGCTTGCTGGCGAGAAGGTGCGCAGACGGGTTGACAAGCCAAGAACAGGGCCTGAGCATCATTGCATTTAATTCGGCTGCGTCGCTTGGTGCATTCCCCGTAGACACCGCTGGCCATCACTCAAAAAGGAAAAGGAACCGAGAAGCTCCGTCCGTATCCAGGCACTGAGTATCCGGACTTGTCCGAGGACGTATCCGGAGTCGGATACCGCCCAGTCTTTGAGTCTTCGAGTAATCCCACGCCCCGCTGTGGACAGAACCAGGCAGACACACGCGAACCGGACAATACCCACGCCAATCGACCGTGTGTATCCGGCCACGCCGTGCTGCCACACCCGTATACACCTCACGCCGCGACGGACTGCAGGAACAGGCGTCAGCCACCTCGCGTGAACCGCGTATCCGACGCCAGGATCCGGCTTCGCCTGAGCAACACTGTACAGGCATCGCGCGGTTATCGACAACGTGAAAGTGCCTTTGATAATGTAGGGACTTTATTCATAGGGGGGTTTTTATACGTAGAAATGCATGTGCTCATATAGGGACTTAGCAGGAAGGAGGATAATATAACAATTTGTTTATATACATATAAAATTTTGTTTTGTATTTTTCTTCCCGAAAAACATTTTTCTTGCGGTGACTCTGTGTTGATATTCGGGAGACAACATCTTACATTGCACCGACTTTGGTTGAATAAAAGAGTCGGATGACCCAATTGAGTTGAAACTATAATTCACTGTATTCAGTTTATTATTGCGGTCGTCTTCCGAGAAACCCTTTGACAGAAATCTATGCCTTCGTTAAATACTTTCTGACAAAGGCTGCAACCATCAAACCTTCACTTGTTCACCCAACAGCCTGATGATCAAAATCTCTCACAAAACAATTTTTAGATCATTCTATCCCACTTTTTCTATAATTTTCTCACTTATCAAGGTATGACATTTTGAGGGCAAAGTTCAGTGCGATGAGTTTTTGAGACTGAGTTGATCAAAACGGCCATGCAGTACATCATATCTATCATGCAGTCTGGCGGCGGGGTTTACATCAAACTTAATTTCTTCGGCGACTCCTCCCAGTGACTGTGATCTTCACTTGACCTTTTTGAATATACAGCTGTAAAACTTCTGTCTGAACCCTCGTCAATATTGTTGTAAGTATTGTTCATAAAATCGAAACAACAACATCACCACACGTGCCATACCATTGTCGACTCTGACAGACTGTTACTTATGTTTCCATGACAACAGTATGACAACGTATTATTCTTCTTTTTTTTGGGGGGGGGGGTGAGGAGAGGGGGCAGCCCTACCAGAGGAATGAACGCATCCATCCGTTTCATATTCAGCGACTGCAAACACAGAGGTGCGGAAGCTTTAAAAGGCGACTTGTGCAACTTACTATGCCGCCCTGTTTTGATTTTTAACAAAAAAAAGACGAGAAGGGGACATGCACAAATTTGGAAATTCGCAAAATCGCCTTGTTTAAGACGAGAAGGCGACTGGTACAAAGTCGCCAAGTCGTCCTTGTCTAAGATGAAAATGCGAGAAGGTGACTTGTACAAACTTGCTAAGGAACCTTGTTCAAATTAGGAAGGCAAGAAGTCGACCCGGCACAGACTCTCAAAGCTGCCAAGTTGCCTTGACTGGGACGAAAATGAGAGAAGGCGTTTTGTACCAACTTAACCCATCGAGGACGGGCTGATCTTGCTACAATATGCATTTCCCATAGACACTTGCCTGAGTATATCGGGACTAGTCTTCAGTGGGTTAATCATTGTCAAGGCACCTTGTCACGACCTTATGTTATACAAACGATTGCATAGGTCGCCTTCTCGGGGCATTTAAAGCTTCCGCACACTGTCTCATATCTCGTAAATATTCATAATAAAAACTGCTTCTTACTCAAACTAACATAATCGCACCCCTAACCCCCCCCCCCCCTCCATGAATTAGATATTGCGAGGTGAAGCGTATACGAATATTTTGTTTGCATACATACGTAACATATGTACATATTGGGTCGGTCCTCTTTACACCAACGCCAAGATATGAGATATGTAATAGGTCACGTAACATTTCTAAATGCAAGACGACTAGTCATCAGTCCCTTCACAGCCAAATTTCCAAGAGAAGATACTGAAAGTGCTGTATATACTGTCTGCTCCCTCCGAAGGTAGGTAGGTAGGTAGGTAGGTATTTATTTCTGTTAAAAACATATTAAAAAAAATGCAGTTTAAAACGGTTGGAATGCCCATATGGAAAATTCAGTATGGTAATGATAATAATAATGATAATAATAATAATAATAATAATAATGATAATAATGACAATAATAATAATGATATTAATAATAGTAATAATAGTAATAATGATTATTATTATTATTATTATTATTATTATTATTATTATATATATATATAAATGTATATGTACAACCCGACATGGTGAATGATATATGCTACTAGTCATGCACATAGCGCGAGGTGATGTTGTGCATTAAATAGCTCATAAATGTGAATATGCATCGTTTATCTCGTTCTGCATGAAGTGGTATATGACACGGCTTATCAGATATATTACTGTATACAAAGCGATATAATTGGCTTTTGGTTGACTGCAATTGTCTTGTGAATTGCGACAGCGAAATTGCTAGTGGGACCGCGGTTGGGGAAAACCCGACATTGCAACTACACTGTATAATGGCAAATGCTGCCGCCGATTCCTACCTCCCCACAGTTCGGTAGCACCACATCTCCCTACTATGGGCACAAGTGTATATTTTGCTGGTGACTGGGCAGTGATGAGGAGATGGTGGATTGATTTCAGTTTAACTAATAGGATTGAAAAATGAATTCCGTATTTTCCACATACAACCTATTGAAATACAGAATACTTTCGCTCCGTAATGCTGCAGTCACACACGACCGGGTCACAAAACGGATTTTATCCGCGTGAAAAACAGCCGGATTAGTCCCGGAGTGGAGGGTAATTCATGCTACAATCGCACACGACCGGATTTCGAACCGGGTCCATAAAAGAATTAAACCCGTAGAGACCCGAGTTGGCCCGTATCGAACCGTATAAAAATTACCTTTAAATCCATTAAACTGAATCCTTTTCGACCCCTATATCGACCCGTGTCAACCCGCTTCGACCCGTACCGACCCGGATGTAAACCTTGTCATCATCCGTTGCTTGAAGGCAATGCGGTATACGGCAAGGGTCCATAAGGTTTTACGCTGCGGGTTGCAGCGGGTCGATGCAAGTCAATGCGGTTCGAACCGGGTCAATTCGGATATCAATACGGAATTGAAATCAGTGAGAAAATTTTGAACATGACCAAAAAATTTTCACCGCCGTATCGTAGCCCCCGGAATCCATCAGAAAGTGACACGGGATACGATGCGGGTCAATGCGGGTCTCTACGGCTCGAACGGGGTCGATACGGTTTTAATTCCTTATGGACCCAGTTTGAAATCCGGCCGTGTGTGACTGTAGCAAGAAGCTACATATTATAACACAGAGAGGGAGCGAAATTCATCGACGCAGATGAAAACAAACATGGACTTGGAGTGTAACTTGGCCGTTGCCACATCTTGAAGACCCCGAAATGAAATGTCTTCGAAAAGAAGAATGAAGTTTCGTAGCCAGCTCCAGAGAAGACCAATAATTATTATTGATTAACCTGAACGAAACGCATACAAACATAGAAAATAGATTTGCCAAGGTGTATGTCAACTCTTGGGCCACTTTAGCGGGGTATATCGGCTCTAAAGTGCTGGCGAGGGCAAATGTATTATACCAGGGATGGGTTCGACAAAGAACATGTAAAAGAAAAATAGCGCAAAGAGAATAATAAACCGATTGAATACTGTTGTAAAAGAGGGAGGGCTTAAGTTAGATTGCATGTATAAGGTTAACAATTAAATATGCCTTTGATGTACCTAGTGAAAGTATCTTGGATCTTCCGCTAATCACTAAGCGCCTTATTTGTATGGACGATACAATATTTTGATCAGTGAAAGCACCTTAAACACGAAAGTGTTTCTAAGAGAAGAATGCTGCAATAGCTGTGACTTCGAAGGATCCTAATATTTTGTTCTTTTTCTTTATATGCTCGATTATAATTGTTTATTTCACTTTATTCTGAAAAAAGTATACGTTTTAATATAAATGGTCACAGGTGCATGGATTTCATTTCATTTCATTTCATTTATTATGTTTCCACACATATCATATAGTGTTGTATTTACAACATCCATCCATGACAATGTAAAGTAATACTTGAATTATAAGTTCATTGTATACAAATAACATTTACATAACGCAAAATCAGTTGAAATCATTCTCAAGTTCATTACGTTCATGACGGATAAATAAATGGATTGTGTCTGGTGGGAACCCACATAGAAGCAGATGCTTGTAAGGGTATAATATATGTTACCAGAAAGAAAGTCAAACACATGCTGTAACACTCACATTCACACTCTGCACGCACGCAAGTGCACCTTGTATGGACAAGCATGCGTGCACACACACACACACACACACACACACACACACATACACACACACGCACACACACACACACACACACACACACACACACACACACACACAGACAACAAGGAGAAGAGAATGAGAAAGACGAAGAGAAAACACCAAGACCGTCATAGGGACAGTATCAATGACGGTACCTACAGCTGCAAGAGGACGGAAATATGACATAAAAGAATTAAAAATGAAACCATGTGGATCTGCAATCATGCCGAATAATCTATATCAGTATTAATGATTTCAAATCATCTGCTAAATCATATTAATTCATATCATCACCAGAGTATTGAAAAAGAAGTTTATTCTTAAGCTTACGTTTAAATGAATAGTAATCGGGAGTTCGTTGTATTTCACCCTCTAAAGAATTGTAATGATGTCAGTATCGAAAGTTTTTGTGGAGAGAGCAAAGCAACTAAAGATTCGTTAAGAGACTATGAAAACAAAACAAAGGAAATATTTTTATATGATCGCTAGTTATGTTGTCAAACACCTAGACGCTACGCACCATTTGAACGATGTGGAATCAATACGCCATGATGGTTGGTTACGTAGATCCGGTGCATTATAAATTGGAGCCCTTGGATCATTCAAACAGCAAAATGTAAACCTCTTGACGATTCTCCCCGGTTGATGCACTTCAATAGAAGATGAGATCACATTGCCTTAGCTTTCAATGTGACTGAACCTCAGCGGGAGGTATAAAGGCATTCACGCAGACCTAAAGTTGGTATCTCACTGAGGGGCGAACGTTTGCGAACGTAGTGAATTTGAAATTCACCAACTTTTCTGACGAATGTTTGCGAGAAAAAAAAATCAAGGTTCGCTTCTGCATTAGCGACAGTTAGGGACTTTAAGCGATGTTTAGCGACAATTAGCAACACTTGAGCGAATGTTTGCGAAACACAGGTGGCGACTATTAGCGACTGCTAGCAAATGTTAGCGATAGTTTTGCAAATGTTAACGACAATTTTGCAAATATTGACAACTGTTTGCAAATCCCTTGCGACAATTATTTGCGAATATTTTGGGACCTGGAAAAGTACCAGGCGATTATGTATAGTCAGTCCCACAAAACGAAAGTACAACCTTCCACCAGTGTTGCCAGATGGTGGTTTCGGCAACCAAAAAGGGTGAAATTTGGTATTTTTTTGAAGTTGTTTGGTGACAAAATTTTAGCCTGGTAACCAACACCAAATCAAAATTTGGTGATTTTGGGGTGATCTTGAGACTAATGAAAAATAATCACACTAATTGAAACGAAAATGCATTTTGCCCAAAGTTTCCACCTTTTTTCCTGTAGAAACATAACATGTGCCCCTTTGTTGTCACTCAGCATCACTGACCACACACAAACACTCATATCATATCCATTGATACACACCGTACACATTAATTTTTGCATATTACATGGAGTGTGTGTGTAATTACGGCGCGCCGTAAATTGCACCGAGATTCGCGCAGTGTTTGACAAAGGTTATTGACATCATTTTGTCTTGAAATTCAAGCTTTTCCTACGCTTTTCCAAATCTGGTGATTTTTATGGCTTTTGGTGATATTTCACATGCCTTTTGGAGATTTTGCTCTGTTGGGACCTGGCAACGCTGCCTTCCAATGTATTCAGATCTCTTGTGACCACCGTTCAAGACGGATTTCCAGAATATGGAAATAAAATTTCTGCCAAGAAGAAGCTCATCGTGCTGTTATCCTTGAAGAGCTGCTTTGCCTGGCTGTTGCTGCTGCAGCTATCGTGCAGCTTAAGAGAAAAAAGATGAAGAAAAACAAGAAAGGAAGAAGAAAAGAAGACCGTTTGGATCAGAGAGTGGTTGTTGTAGAGGACAGACTTTGGTCAATATATAGTTTTGGCAGCAATTATATGATGGAGATGTCAAGAGCTTCAAGAACTTTCTTAGAGTGGAACCTTGCCAGTTTCAGGAGCTTTTATATAGGAACCATAATTTATGGTTACTTGTTCGCTATCAGTGGCGAATCAAATAAAAATGTTAGCGACACCGTATTACAACAGTTTGCGAATTCGTACGAGTGTTTTGCGAATGTTTGCAACTGTTAGCGAAAATACAAATTCGCAAAGAAATTTTGAACATGTTCAAGACAATAAAAACTGCGTGCGACAATAAAAACCGTTTGCGAACTTTCTTGCAACTGTCAACGAACCTTTTGCAACCCTTTACGAACCCTGGCGAAATCCCAAATTCGCTGCGTTCGCAAACGTTCTCCGCTCAGTGAGATACCCCCTTAACCCTTTTTGTGCCAGAGACTTTGGACAGTGTGTAAACGCCATGGGATTTTCCTGTGCTAATCAGCACCCCAAGCACACAAAAGGTTAAACACGTATTGTCACGCGGGAGAGAGTACAGATGGGGGTTTTCCCTTTATATCACCGCCACACAGATTTCATGTAATCTGGGCGAACGCCGCGCTGAACAAGCTTTTTTCAAATCTATTTTGTTTCTATTGATACGTGAGAAAATGTACAATAATCCAGACGAGACGCACAATGATTAATGCTCGATAGTTTGCATTCAAATACCAATGTCCCCTGGCTCGAGATAGTCCGGACCCCTTGAGACAACAATTTGTGGTAATAAGGATTGATAAGAGCATCAACACTGTTTTGGCAGACACTCGTACAATGTAAACCTTATGAATATTCATGTTAGAGAACACACGTAAAAGGAACTGAGTGAAATATTGAGAATAGGCCTACATGGCAAATAGTAGAACCATTCATTCGTTTAATAGCATAAAAGCATATCAACCAGATATAAACTAGAAGGAATTTGCCATTTTTTTTTCTTTCAAATCTTATCTTATGGATCACTGACTATTCGTATTAGGCCTACCGGTAGTTCTTCTTCATCTACGTTGCCATTATCAATAGTACGATTAGCTGAAACAACGGGAGCATCACAATAAACCAGTTCGGAGATATCCCATGCCCGTGAACATCGGTACAAAATTAATGACGTATGTTGTTTTCATCTTCTTTTTCTTCTTCTTTTTCCGTCAGTTTGTTATAGTCTGGTTGCCAGAGGTTGAACCTTGTTTTACCGTCTGCCCGATGTTTTTTGATGGTTTTACCCTATTTCGATGGTGCTGAATCTGAATCTTTATGATGCAACTCTTGCATCCTTGAGGGTTTTGAGATATTCATAATAGCCGCCAAAATGGCCGCCAGAATCTGAAATTTCATTATATTTCATCATGAAGGGTGAAAAATTGGACGCAAAAATGTAGTTTTACCGCATATCCATGGTTGCTGAATCCGAATCTGGATGATGCAATTATTGCATTCTTGAGGATTTTGAAATATTCAAGATGGCCGCCAAAAATGGAATTTCCCATATATTTCAATTCAATTCAATTCAATTTTATTTCCATTTCCATTGAATAAACAGAAAAAATATATACAATACATTTACAGAACAAATTTATAACAATTTCAAAGAAAACGTACAAGTGGTCACGAGTAACAACAGAATTTCGTTTCTAAGGTATATACCTAATACAAAGATTAGAATGGAAATGGAGGGTCCCACTTAAAAAGCAAAGCTTGTAGGGTATGGGACCCTCAAAAATACGTACACAAGGTCAAAGAAACCAATGTCAACTGACATGAAATTAACTTAGGAAGGGGAAAAAAAGAAGAAGAAAAAAAAGAACAAAAAAGGGTGAAATAAGACTATGGTACAACACGCGCCATCGTGGACACAAGCATACTGTACTTCATGATTAAAATTCAATAACAAAACAATACAACGCTCCCTGGTTTGAAATTGCGATTGATTGGGTGCATATGCCGGTATAAATGCATAGGAACGGATATAAGAAAAAAGAGAAAGAGAATAGACTCACTGTTACTGGTACAATAAAATAAATATCTGAGGTAAACTTATGTTAGACAGATTGTTTTCCTTAAAAGATGATTTCTGTGTGATATCTTAATACTTGTAAAAACAAACAAACAAACAAACAAACAAACGACTTGATTGAGAGAATGAAACCGAAACTAATTTGGTTGTATATCATAAGATTTCAACAGAAAGAATTTTAATTTATTCTTAAAAGAATTCAAAGTTTGTGCTGTTATTATGTCGTTGGGAAGTGAGTTCCAATACTTAGGCCCCTCGTAGATGAAGGTTTGCTGAGCCAGCAAAGTCCTAAAAAATGGTAAATGAAATTCGTTGGATTGCCTTGTAGGATAATTATGAACAGATTGATTTTTTGAAAACATTGATTCAAAGATATATGGAAGATTATTTTTATTGTAATTATACATAAATTGTCCTAAATTAAACAAATACAAATCTTTAATTTTAAATATTTTATTTTCAAAAAATAACGGATCAGTATGAGACAAATATGCAGTGTGACATATAATACGCAGTGACTTCTTTTGTAGCAGAAGTAATTTATCCAAAAGAGTTTGATATGTATTTCCCCATACAAGAATACCGTAATTTAAATAAGGCAATATGAGGGATGAATATAATGTAAGCACGGACGACAAAGGAAGACAAAATTTAATCTTGTTGATTATACCGATGTTTCGAGAAATAATCTTACATATACTATCAATATGAAATTTCCATGAAAGCTTATTATCAACTGTTATTCCCAGAAATTTGATATAAGAAACATTTTCCAGTGGTGTGCCATCAAAAATAATATCAGCAGGTAGTGCCTCAATGGAGTTGCTGAAAAGCATATATTTTGTTTTTTGAAGATTGAGAGATAATTTATTAGCTTTTATCCATTGAGCAACTTTTTCTAATTCAAAATTTAATGTCTTTACTAGGGTAAAAGGATTATTATGCGAAAAAAACAAATTTGAATCATCCGCAAAGAGAATGAAAGAAAGAATATCTGATGATTTACAGAAATCATTCATATAAATAAGAAACAGAAGCGGACCTAATAAACTTCCCTGTGGGACCCCACATTTAACATTTAACATTTGTGAATTGCAACCATTTAAAGAGACATATTGCTTCCTGTTCGAGAGGTAGCTCCTGAACCACTCCAAGGCCTTCCCACGGACTCCGTAATGTTGTAGTTTATTAAGTAAAATATCATGATTAATGGTGTCAAAGGTCTTGGAGAAGTCCAGGAACAAACCTATGAGATGTGAAGATTTGTCGATAGCATGTGCTACTTTTTCAACAAAACTCAATAATGCATGTGAGGTGCTATGTTTTTCTCTAAAACCAAACTGAGTATTTGAGAGTATATTATTGAATTTCAAAAAAGTAAGAGTTCTTTTGTAAACAATTTTTTCAAGAATTTTGGAGAATGTACATAACAAAGAAATTGGTCTATAATTATTAACATCTAATTTGTCACCTTTTTTAAACAAAGGGATGACTTTTGCTATTTTCATACTTTCAGGAACAATACCATAAAAAAGAGATAAATTGAATATATGAGATAAAGGATCCGCAATTGAAGATATTACCCCCTTCAGCAAAAAATTACTGATGTCATCGTGTCCAGCACTTTTTTTGGAACGAAAATCAGAAACAATATTGATTATCTCCTGACTATATGTTGGACTAAAAAACATTGAGTTTAAATTTGGTGGACCTAAAAATTCAGAAAAATGTTTATTTGAAGATGGAATTATGCTTGCAAGATTTCTCCCAATAGAAGAAAAATGATTATTTAGAATATTACAAATATAATGAGGATCTTCATGAATTTTATCATCAGATCTAATTTTAGTAATATTCGACTTGTTATTTGATATATTCATTGCTTGCTTTAAAACTTTCCATGTATTTTGCATATCATGCTTATAAAATTGTAACTGCTTAGTATAATATTTTTTCTTTTCAATACGTATAATTTTCGTCAAAGTATTTTTATAACTAGTATATTTCAGTTTTGATTGCTCAGTAGGTTTCATTTTAAATTTGTAATATAAATTATTCTTTCTATTTATTGAACGCAAAAGTGACTTAGAAATCCAAGGTAACCTGGGTACCTTTTTATAGTTGGATGACTTTTCTCTTCGTTTTGGAATATGAATGTCCAAGAGTTGAGTAAAAATATGCATAAAATATTCAAATGACAAATTCACATCATTTGAGTCAAAAATAGACGACCAGTCTGTCCTGTCTAAACTAGCACCCAGACTGGCTACATTTTCATGTGTAATTCTTCGTCTAAATAAAGAACTAGATTTATTATCAATGATATCATTTAAAAAGAAACTAGTCGAAATGGGGAAGTGATCTGTAATATCTGAAAGTAATATAAGAGAATCAGGAGACGGCAGAATATTAGAAAAAATATTATCAATAAGGGAGGCGGATTCATTAACTATACGCGTGGGCTTAGATATCAAAGGTAAGAAAGAAGCAGATAGATATTTCAAAGGTAAGAAAGAAGGTAAGAAAGAAGCAGATAGATATTTCCTTTGAAACAGCGAAAAATGTGAGAGAAAAAAAAGGGTTGTTCTTTCCCTATTTCGAGGGTGCTGAATCTGAATCTGGACAAAAGAACTCTTGCGTCCCACACGTGTTTGAGATATCCAAAATGGCCACCAAAAATTCAAAGTCTAAAATTAGGTATTTCATTATTTCCAGTATTTCATTTGTCCAGATTCGGATCCAGCACCCTCAGAACAGGATAAGAACATCGATTCTTTACACTTTTCACTGTTTCAAATGAAATATATGGGAATTTCCTTTTTGGCGGCTATCTTGAATATTTTAAAATCCTCAAAAATGCAATAGTTGCATTATCCGGATTTGGATTCAGCACCCTGGATATGCGGTAAAACTACATTTTTTCGTCCAATTTTTCACCCTTTATAAGGAAATATATTGGAATTTCAGATTATGGTGGCCATTTTGGCGGCCATTTTGAATCTCTCAATACCCTCAAGCATGGTCAAGGATGCAAGAGTTGTATCATTTAAATTCAGATCCAGCACCCTCGAAATAGGGTGAAACCATCAAGGAACATCGGGCAGCGGTAAAACAAGGTTAGGCCCAAAATCTGACTTTGGCACCCAGACTAGGCATTTCACTCGTTTTCATGGCGACGTAACAATTTCTGGAATTCATTTTCAAACAAAAATGAACTTGCGTATACACCTGGCTCCATTTCATAAAAGGTGATATGATACTAACTCTTGGTGGAATGGCAACTTCCCATAGCAACAGCCTATCAGGAAGCTGGATTCTTGGTGTTACCATGACAATTGCCATTCCAGCAAGAGTTGCTATCATATCAACTTTTTATGAAATGGGGCCCAGAATGGTCCGTCAGTTGACACTCCGGCAGGCACCAGTTCATTGTTTTTTTTTTTTTTGTTTTTTTTTTTTTTTATTGTATGCATTAACAACCTTTGTCTATTAATACAGTGTACTGCCAAATACCAGGGTGTGCTGTCAGGAGGATATGCTAGAGTAAACATCTTTTACAAGATTACAAGAATAATCATTATATAGGTTTTCGAAGGTAATGTCCACTGAACAGTGTTTATAATTGGATGTGGGTATCAAACTAGGCAATTCAAATGTCCACTTAAGTATCAAATGTCCGTTTATACAGCATATCATCAAATGTCAGACAAGAGACAATGCAGTCCAATTGTCGCATAGCAAAAGAGACATCCAATTTAATTCAATTCAATTCATTCATTCAATTCATTTATTTATTTCATTCTCATTTTTCTTCCAACAAAACATAACACAAAGTGAATCAGAAAATCCATCATAAGCATTATATACATTACAAATTGCAAAGGATAAACGCTAGTCAACAAATTGATAGAAATAAATTTTGTATACATACGGGAAAATACAAAGCTATGTTTTGAGGAGAAAAAAAAAAGAGAACTGAGAGGTCCACTAAAAAGCAGTAGTTGTAAGTTGTGGACCCCTCAAGAATTTCTTCCAAAAATACATACTGCAATTACAAATACATTAGACAAAAAGGATTTAGACAAAATGGAACAAACAAGGGAGATACAACAACATGACATGACTAAACTGAGGGGGATACGATTGAACGGAATGGGACAAAAACAAAATTTAAGGAAGAAAAGGAAAGAAAGAAAAAAGAAAGAAATAGAGAGAAAAAAAGAGAATGCCTACACGCTGGACAAGAGAAACGGAAGAGAGAATTGATGAGGTGCTTCGAACATCTGGTGACTGCACGCAGCTGTGTAAAAATTATGCAAATAAGATGCCGTATTTCATTGCCTGGTAATGCCGTTTTTCACTGCCTAATGATGAATTCAATAACTGATGATGACCCTCATGTTTGTTGTAACCTGTATGGGTAATGAAAATAAATATTTCAGCCAGAATTTTAAAAATATATACATTCAAATTACGCTTAAAAATGTATAACGATGGAGAATGTTTTATTTCAGAACTTAATGAATTCCAAAATTTAGGGCAGGTGTGGATGATGATGAAACAGCATTTATATAGCGCCATTTATCTGTAGAAACATTCAAAGGCGCCCATCATCATCATCATCATCATCAGGTGCATATAAATGTGTTCTGAGCTAATAAAGTTAAGCAAAAGAGGTAAATGAAACTCATAAGACCGCCCAGTAAGATAATCATGAAAAGATTGATTTCATGGAAACATTGAATTAAAAATATTTGGAAGAGCATTTGTGTTGTAATTGAACATGAACTGACCCAGTTGAAAAAAAGAAACAAATCTTTCATTTTTAAAACTTTATAATAAGTGAACAATAAATCTGAATGGGAACGTGACGAAACCCCACAAATAATGCGAAGTACTTTCTTTTGTAATAACAATCATTTATCTAATAAAGTTTGATGGGCGCTACCCCCATACTAAAATTCCGTAATTAGGTAATAAGGTAATATCTTTTTTTTAATACGTTAACAAATACGACGATGGAATGTGAAACTGAAGTCTGTTAATAACATCAATATTTTGTGAAATTATTTTACTCATGTTGATGATATGAGGCCTCCACGAAAGTTTATCATCCACTCTGATACCAAGGAATTTTAAGAGGGATACACATTTTAATCGAGTGTCGTCAAAAATAAGATCTGTGCTTAATGTTTCTATGAATTTACTAAAAGACATATACTTAGTTTTCTCAAGATTGAATGATAATTTATTAGCTCTTATCCATTGAGTCACTTTTGTCAATTCAGATTTGACGGTGTCTATTAAAGTAACTGGGTCTTGATTGGAAAAGAAAACATTTGAGTCATCAGCAAAAGTATAAATGAGATTACGTCAGATGATCAGCAAAAATCATTGATATAAACAATAAAAAGTAATGGACCTAACATACCACCCTGAGGGACGCCACATTCAATAGATTTGAAACTTGAGTTATTCTTGTTTAGAGATACGTATTGTTTTCGGTTTTGCAGGTAACTCCTGAACCACTCCAAGGCCTTCCCCCTTATGCCATAATGTAACAATTACGTACATGTAGGAAATCAATGTCGAATAATGTTTTCAAATGTCTATTCCCACTGACAGTGCTTTGAATCGCAGAACTATTATTTCACACAATATTGTCTTCTCCAGGACAGGTTTTCCAAGTGAAATGTTCACTGGCTGAAACCAATAGTCGATATGGGCAGTTCAAATGTCCATGTGCATTGTAAGAAAAAGATGAATGAATGTCCACAATACAATATGGTCAGCAATAGGCAGTTCAAAATTATGTCCGTGTGGGTATGGAATGTCCATGTAGCACATGTCAAATATCAGACTAGGCAGTTCAAACGTTGCATAGTTAAATAAGTCTCGAATGACTGGAGCAATGTCCCATAAGGGATATCAGATGTTGCACAGTGATTTCAAATGTCCATAGTCTGCAAAAGTGCTTACTTGAACCAAATAAAACCGTAACCTTACATACGTAAACACACTCTTCAGTAAATCATTGCATGCACTTACTTACATACACAAACACAGGTCCATGCGGTGTCAAAAACTATGATCTTTTTATTAAAACTTTAGTAAAATTACATACTGAAAAAGAATCAAATAGCAAAACTTCCACGAATCTTATGATAGTGGTGTGACTTCCTTCCCTGTAATTTTACTATTTCAGAGAGGATGACAATTTCTGGCTTGAGGCTTTTCCCTTTTATTGTTGAAAACATAACGGAAATTGTTTCCTTTAGACTGTTTCTTGTGATTTTTTGCATCATCTCATATAGAACTAGAAATGTCGCCATGGCGACTGGTATGCCTCCGCCATAATGCATGGTTCTCCGAACAGGTCTGTAGCACAATGTCTTGACAATGTGTGATGACAGTTTCACAAAACTGGTAGAATATTAAAATGATGGGTTTGTCACAAATTAATGCATTGAGTGTTCACTTTCCTTGAACTAGGTTTATTTGAATGAATGGCTATACTGTCTAAGAGTGCAGGTATTTGGAGATTTGAGGATTTGTACCCAACTTTTGATCCTTTTATAAGTTTAAAGAAGAAGTGAAGTTTAGCACGTTCACTTGATCTTTGACCTTTTGGCAAGAAACTTCCAAAAGAACCTGTATTGGATAATACATGCATACACTAAGTTTCAAGAAAAAATCCTGCAGGCATTGCATGGATAAGAGAGAAATAATGACATTTTGATGAAATGACCTTGACTTTTGATCCATGACCCCTAAATTTCCTACACGATCACTGCCAGTCAGTACATGCATATATATAGTAAGTTCCATGAGGATACCTTGAAATATTTGTGAGATATGGAGAAAAAAGTGAAATGTTAACATTTTCCCTTTACCTTTGACCCTTGACCTTTGGCCTCATGACCCAAAGCACTCTCTGGGGAATCTTTATTTGGTAGTTCATGTATGCACCAAGTTTCAAGAAAATACCTCCAGGCATTGCATAGATATAGGGGAAATAGTGAAATTTTGAGCATTTGACCTTGAACTTGACCTTTTGACCTTGAACTTGTGCGCCCAAAAGTTGATAGGAACAACTTTGCCCACTCATACATATACATGCCAAGTTTTATTACGACACCTCTAACAGTTTTTTAGATACGCTGTCCACAAAATTGATTACGGACGGAAGGACGGAAGGACGGACGGACGGAAGGACGGACGGACGGACAACCCGAAAACATAATGCCTCCGGCGACACTTAGTGGCGGAGGCATAAAAAGGAGTAGTTATATACAAAATGGCCATTCTTGTTGGCCTACTACCTTTCTGGTGCGTTTGCTGCAGTTCATGTAAACCTGTAATTTTGATGTCAACTTCTCAAATTTAAGTTTTCTAAACAATGTTTTACCGTCCTTTCAGGCCTGTCGGAAGGAATTTGAAAATGGAACGGTTTCAGTGGGGGTCTATCACCCTTTATCATTCCTATTTTATCACCCTCCTATCTTTTCTCTTCTTTTTGTACTTGTTTCTTCTCCCTCCCTCTTCTCATTTCTCTTTTCTATTCTTCTCCCGCCCCCTTTCTTTTCGGCTATAAAGTGGTACGGCTCATACCTTATCATAGGCTCCGACAGGCCTACTTTTGCATTCCCTGAAGAAAAAATATAGTGTTTGTTTGGGGTTTTTTTCAGACAAGAAAGTGAAAACGAAAAGAAGAAAGTAGAAAGAAGTGAGATTCTTATTTGTTTTAATAAAATCATGACAGATTGTCTCTGAATGACAATGGAATTGTCTTCGCCTGATAATGTTTATCACGACGCTATCAATATAAAAAAAAATTACTTGCTTTGATTTGATTTGATTTATTTCTGCTTAATTCCGTTACATCAGATATCATCATGTACACGTCGTTTGTGACACACAGCATGCATAAACATGAAATAAGATATATCGTGCTTATTTTATGTACGCAGTAATGGTAAGGCACATCGTATACATACATATACATGCTCATATAATATACATGATGTACCTATCCTACACATACATACCCATATTCATAATATATATATGGATAAATAAATAAATCGATATAATTATGTATGCACACATACATGCATCATGTATCACGTACATATTCATATACATTTGATTATAATACAATAAAGAAATCAGAATGTTATCCTGGGGAATACTGCTTAAGGAGGTGAAGATTTGAGTAAGATATCTTTGCTGTGTTTTGGAGTCAACTCATACGTATCAAAATTACCTATGTGGTATCTGAATCACCTATGAATCTTTCAACTTTCAACTTTCAACTTTATTTTTCACCTCCATCAAAATGAACAAAGAAATTATGTACATTGCATATACACGGGATATTTGTGATACAGAACAAAATTTGAAAAGGTACATAAGAAAATTATGAAAATGAAAAGTAGATGCGATTACATCTTTGTTAAATACATAAATGACGTGATATACTCTCATTGACCTGAGATGGCGCAATGGTGCAGGTGCTTGTACCTTCAAGCACCTGCACACACATTCACCACCACCACCATCACACACCAGAGTTTATTTTCCCCTGCTACCTTCGCAGCAGAATTTATATTGTTACGAATCTAGTACGTCCCTATCTTTTGCTCGGGCCGGCCATCTTTTCAAGCAATGCTTATAATGGCGGCCCTCTGCATAATCGTTTCTTAACTATAAATGTTATTCTTATCACTGCTGCATAGACATGCATACTGTATATTATATCTCTTTGATATCGTTGTTTATGCAAGTCAAAAGACTGTGTTAATTTTTTTTTTTATATATATATGTTTCCTACATGTTCATGATTATGTACTTATATATATCGTGGTTTATGCAAGTCAAACGACTCTGGGTTGAATTTACTTTGTATATTTCCTGCATCTTCATGATTATGTAACTTATGTATATTGATTTGCAGAAAATAAAGTATCTATCAAACAAGATGGCGCAATAGTTTCCGTTGTGTGGATATTTGACTTGGCAATGGACATCTTATTAACCTTACAGGATATTGGTCTTGCTAAGTGGACATTTGATTTCCCTATTGACATTGAATTACCGATGTGACAGTTGATCTGCAGGATGATATTGTGGACATTTGACCTGGAAAATCTATATCACGGATGCTTGTGTAAACCAACATGCCCTTTGGTAACAATGGCCTTTCTCTGCTCATGCGCAAAGTGGAACTGTGGACTGGTTCATCGGTTAAGTTCACGCTTTATAAATTACATAGACGTGTCGCTGAAGCTAGCATCGGATTAGCGATTCCTCGTACTTTCCATATAAAGTTTCCATGGCTAAAATTAAAAAAAAAAATACACCTTACTAGGCCTCCACATGTACACAGTTTCCTTCATCGCATTCTTATCATCTTTATACATTTCAATACTGGGTACGTAAAAACTGACATTTGTATACAAAACCATGCATCAATAAATACAATGCGTCTAACAAAATAACAGTAATCTAACATTGAAGGGCTACCATTTCATAATTATTGTCGACTGGAGAGCACAATGTTGGTTGTCATGAAAGAAGAACTCTTCCTCTTTACATCGGTGCCTAAATGTGATGACAAAATGTCATGCATGACTGAGCACATGAACTTTAAAGACAGCAATGACAAATTGCACTTTTTTTTCAAATTTGATTGCCACATGAAGGAACAATGAATGTCTCACTGAATGGATGAGATCTGTCAATGAAAGTGGCCACATAAACAGGCGTACCTGTACGAATGCAGGTGTGCGTTGAGGGCTTTTTTGCCAACAGTTTTTTTTTATAACCTTTAACATGGCCACCTGTCCTATAACTTGGTCACTCTCAGAAAGGGCAACTCACACAGTCCATTCTGTGTTAGCATTCAACACATAGCTCGCAGCGATAAACATTGTCTTCAATATGAAGAGAGAAAATGGATGAGTTAGCCTTTGTGCGAGTGACCAACGTATTGACAACGTGACCATGTTGAAGGTTATGGACCATAGAAGGTCCGAAGAAACCCTACACACAAACCTGCAGTTGTGTGGGCCTGTTATAATTTGGCCTTTTTCATTGATTTTATCCATTCAGTGAGATATTCATTGTTCCTTCATGGTAACACTCAAACCTGAAAAAAAGTACAATTTTTTTTTCGTTGTCTTCAAAGTTCATGGTATACTTAGTCATGCATGACATAAAATTGCCATCAATGGAAAGAGAAAGAGTTCCCCTTCCCTCGTATTCAACATTGCACTCTCCAGACCTGACAATATCACGAAATAGCAGCCCTCCAATGTCAGATTACCATTTTTTTTTTTTTTGAAAAGCGCTGTACAATGTAGAAGATTAAAGGGTGTGTACAGTTCTGGTCGAGGTGAGGATTTAGCTTTTAACATTTTGCGAGATATTCAGAAACCACTCTATGAGATGTCAAAGAGCATGCAATTCTAAGGGGTTTATTTGATGAAAATCGGTTTTGAAGTGGCCAAGATATCCAAAAACAAGGTGAAACAAAGAGATCCTAATAAAGTTGTGGCCTGTAGTCTTTTATTATTATCACTTTTTTGGATATCTCAGCCATTTGAAAACCAATTTTCATCAAATAAACGTTGAATCCTTCTTAAAATTACATGCTTTTTCATATTTCATAAAAGGTTTCTCATTATCTCACTTAGGAATGTAAAAAACATGAATCCCCACCTCAACCAGTACTGTACAGCCCCTTTAATATGAACGCATGGAACTGTCATTTGAACGTTTTTAAGATATATATCATCTATAATTATATACATTCATCTATGTATATATATATATATATATATATATATATATATATATATATTGTATGTATATGTATATATATGTATATATATATATATAGAGAGAGAGAGAGAGAGAAAGAGAGTGAGATGCATACATACATACATACATATGTACATACATACATAAATCAAGGTACGGAGTAATTAAAGTAGAATAAACATAAAGCTGAATTTATCTTGGGAAAAACACAGTCGAGTTTATGAAAGACACCCGTGTTTCTAGAAATAACATTTCTAAAAGAGCTCAAGTGGCATTTCCGAGGTAAATCACCATCGATGAAAAGACCTTGAAATTTTGTAAAGTTAACTTCATTTGATTTAGTTTCATTCATCTTGATATGATAAGGACGCGTTTTGAGACTGTCACTAAAAAAAAAATACAATGTGTTTTGTTTAGTTATTAAGTAATACCCAAGACTACACAGATGTAAGTTCTTTATTAACTGCGTTGAGTATAAGGATTACTGTGTGTAAGTCACCCATGATAAAACAAATCTTATTCTCAAAATATTATCAGCTTTAATGGATGATAATTCAATCAATTCAGTAGGGTTTGAATTAGGCGGTCTATATATTTCACCCATCATACAAAGATACTTTTGTGACCCTGATTTCAATAAAAATGTACTCAATAACTGACTGAAATTTATAAGAGATCACAATCTTTTTTTTAATTCCTCGTTCGAATTTCGTTCAATTTCATATCACAGAAACAAAAACGTTCATAGAAACAAAAACAAAACATTATACAAAGACAAACATTGTACAAAATAATGTCAATCTGACACTATTATAAAGACAAAATGCAGGAACACAAACATTGTGCAAACTTATGTCAAACTTTATTGTAACTCTTTTAGCCAAGGAAATAACATGCAGGCACATGCAAAACTCACACACACACACACACACACACACACACACACACACACAATAATTGAGAGTAGCCGTGCAGTTTCTCATTAAACTTGACGAGTTTTGTGCTCTCAATAGTTCAGTGGAAAAGGGATGGGGAATAAAATTGTTTCGATTGTGAATTAATCATTGTGGGTTTCATTAGGGTCTATTAATATGACAATATAGATCATTGATAACCGCGTCAAAAGTGCATTAAGCTATAGAAGACTATCAATGCATCTCTAGAGAGTCAATTAGGCAATTCAGTTCCCACGACTGAGTTGACAGATGATATAGTTTGTTCTTGGCATGAGAAAAAAAAAGTGAATGCCTATGTAATCATATTCATTGTATGTGTTTTCACAACACCTTCCTGCATAAGTGCATGGGTATTTTTGGATCATACATCCTGATGACCTTGCGTTTAACCTGCACAATGATGCTTGGGATTGCCAAAGTTCGGTTTTTAGTGATCGATTTAGTGCGGTGTGAATCTACCTGTGTAGTAATTCGTATATGCCTTAAGTTTATCAAGTGCAAATTGTAGAAGGCTTTCAAGAATATGCATCTACAGTAGTTTGTAGACAGGCAAATGAAATATTATTTTGTTTCTGCCAAGAAAAAAAAAAGTTCTCATTATATACCATTGTTTTGAAATTTTCTGCTTTGTCTTGTGTTTCCTTTATTCATACTGTCTTTTAAGTCTTCGTCTTCTCACCGCACCCCACCCCCATTTACATGTGGGTTTTCCTGAATGCGACATCACCTATGTAGAGCGCATATTTTTCGATCCACTTTTTTTAATCAGCAGCAAGGATTGCTTAGATTTATGGGGTACCCTACCCCGACTATACACCTTACCATTAAAGATTTTAGCAGTCCCCTTCATTTCCAAAAGCCTACCTGTTATAATTACCCATCACTTAATACGTTAATCTCATGCGACTTGGCTTAAAGTTGCTCCCATTATCACGACTGTTGCTCATGATGTACATATTTGAAATATTTTGTATTCAGATGTTGTGTT
>NW_027270960.1:7960000-7967500 GCF_040938485.1 Diadema antillarum
GCAAACTGCATTCATTGCAACTGTAGTACTGATTTTTAACCTCTTTTTGAAAACAGGTCCCTGGACTTCACTCACGCACTCACTCACTCCAAGATGTTGACACTTGGGTCTCTTCTTAAACAGAACTTAGTGGTCTCGTCTACAAGTGTACCTCTATCCGTCATCCTTCGATGCATTGCAAATGATGAGTGAGGCGCTACAGCATCAACCCATCAAGTCATGGGAGAATCGTGCTGCTGAAATGATCATCTTGCCCTCATTAAATATGCAAGTCTGAATATTACTGCATGTCTTCCATTTAACAAATAGGAAGGAAAATAGGAAAATGATTACACTGTATATATTTATGAAATCTGCACAAATATTCCAGGAAATTTACCCCCTCCCCCCACCCCATAAAAAAAAATGACACTCTTGAAAAAGAAATAGTAACTTAAATCCTTTAGAATGTGACATTAACTTATGAATCAGTTTTACATTTAGTCATTAGGGAGCTTTAGATTTTGACGCGCATACGTTTGAGCCGACGCTTGCGCTGGACGTTCTCCTCTCCCTGCGTCGTGTGGAAAAGTAGCTTTAGATTACGCTGGGACGCAACGAATAAAAAATACAGTCGCGCCCCCATATGATCAGTGCATGAAGAAGCTCTCTACGTCGCAAACTGTGCGGACGTGAAAATAGCCCAGTACGCGTAGTAAACAACTCAGGTGACGCAAGCTAAAAATAGATTGACTTTACGCGCGCTACTGCGCAAGCTCAGATCATGTTTTTTTCCTTTGAACGTCCGCGCGTCTAAAGTCTAAAGCTCCCTAATAATAAAAGGCTTTAGAACATTCTATTTCTGAGACAGAAACAAACAATGAATGAACAATATATGAACAACACGATGGATAGGGAAAACTATCATAAAGATATACAGAACAAACAAAAGAATGCAGTTTTGGAGACTTTGGGGATCAAATGTTGCAATTTCAAAAATATGCTGACACACCACAATGTTTCATAATTTCAGTTAATCTTTAGGCCTTTAAGCCTTTAGGAAATTATGAAGTCCCACCATTTTCTCTCACTCCACAACTATAGCTAACAGTGACTAGGACCCCGTTTACAGTGCGGGGCTGGGCCTAGCCGCGGCCGAGCCGCGACCGAGCCCAGCCTCAATTGCGAGGCCCGGCCCCACAATTTTGTCCGTTTACACTGCCGGGCTCGGCCGTGCTTTTGATTCAAACCTTTCGATATTTTGTCGTAGTGGCACTCTGCTTGTAAACAAATGCAATTTGGTATTGTCTGGTTTGGTTTTCAGACACTTTGCCAAATGAATTCCGTGGCGACGAAGTCACCGTTCGGGCAAAGGCCTTTGCCGAAGGGAAGAATCCTTTGCAGGACAAAACCACCTAAAACTATACTAGTTTTCGACGTTGAGGGGGTTAATATCCTGAATAGCGAAAGATATAGGCAGAGGGTTTGGAAGCCAGACTAAAATTGGCCACGCAATTGGCCGCGCATTTGGCCTAGTTTGCGTTTACACCAAGAAAAGGCCGGGCTCGGCCGCGGCCGAGACCACCTCCAGAGCGAGGCCAAATGCGAGGCCAATTTTGACCTCACATTTGGCCTTTTGCGCATTTACACTGAAGCGGGGCTGGGCACGGCCGCGGCCAAGCCTCGCACTGTAAACGGGGTCTTACATAAGTAGCTTTATCAAAGCAGTTGTCATCATACAAACCATATCACTTGCACATCTTTCAGCATGGAACAGGGTTAAAACGGCTCTGAAATTTCTGAAACGCTATGCATAGTAAGATTGCAAAAAGGCATATCTTTGGAGCAAACATTTTTGATAATGTTGCTTCAAGGTAATTTTCCAAAATTTATGCACATAATTCTACATTGCTCATGAATGCAAAAGGGAATGGATATATGCATTCTTTCAAGTAATGTTTTCTGTCACAGTGATAAAGCTCAATTGTTCAGTCAAGTAGCATGTAAAACACTAAGCATGTACAATTTCCCATTGATAACTATCTATGTGTGTGCACGTTCTCATTCTTATGAAGAAAAATAAAGCCGTCAAATTAGGGAGGATTTATATCAAAAGTCATTATCTTGATGACATATCAGCTTGGAGAAAACTTTTGAAATATTTTGATCTCTTATTACTGGCCATCCCAATTCTACTTTCTTTCAAGTGATTCAAACTAGTAAGGGCTACTTTACATGACATATCAATTATATGATACATGTATATAAATATATGGCTTTGTTTTTGTTCTGAATCAAGAAGCATCTGGCAAAACCATAATTCTATAGGGGAAAATGCCCACAAAAAACCCCAAACAAACACATGCTTTCATCGATAGTCAAGAGCAACAAAGAAAAGTGGATACGTGAGAGATGTTGTCACGGAGACTGGCTCTGCGCTGCCTGCTTGGCATTGAGCATCTCCAGGACGTGATGCATTTTGTAGAACTCTGCGTAATCCCTCGCTGTCTCATGTCTGTCACCGGTAGCCTCTCGAGGAGAATCTGATTTCTGGAAAAGTTGGTTGGCAAAGAAAAGATGATAATACAATACAATAAAACATAGGCACACATGTACACTATACTATTTGAAACTAAATTTATACTAAATTGCATGCTCATTGGTCCCATTCATAGTGGAACTCCCCAAAGAGGGTTGGTTTTCCGTATGGCGCGCTATGAACATAACTGCCATATCCGAACTGGTTCATCTACAGTCACATGCATGTGTGGGTCTGGACTACTAGTATTATAAGAGAACATTGTTTTAGTGGTGGGTGTCTGTTTGTTTTGATTTGTTTGGGTTTGTTTGTTTGTTTGTTTGTTTGTTTTTGGAGGGGCGAGGGGAACTTTCTGTATTGTTTATTTGGGATTTCAATTACTAGCAAGATGGTTACATCAAAAAAATTCATGAATCTACTGACACAAGCTTGAATAGTTAACATGTAAGCAGTTCCTATTCACGGAAAGCAACAATTATGTAAATTACTACATATTACAGAAATAGACAAAGGTTATGATTCATATGTATTGTGTGTGTGTGTGTGTATATATATATATATATATATATATATATATATATATATATATATACAATGTACACCATTTCCACATGCAGACTGTTTTATCAAGCACTCAATGATAATATCCAGATTGTCATTTCAGAGATGGAATTGATAGGCTGCGAGACTGATCACATTACAATTCTTGTTCTGGTTGATATAAGGCTGCAACACCCTCAATTGCTTTGCTAAATACCCAGTGAGCTCGATACAGCTCTTGGTGTTTTCACATACCCCATTTATACAGGGCATTTAGACAACTCCAGGAGCGTTCCTGAAGCACTCTAAACTCTGTATGAACACACAACTGTAGCTCTAAAGTACTCTAAATCATGCTCATCTTGAGGATAGGTTAGGTAGAACTCCTGAAGTGCTCTAACTCCTGTGTAAATGGTTACCAACATATAGAGTGCTGTATGCTGCAACTGACAACCATATTTATGCTCTATGCATATGTTCAAGGTTACCAGGAGAGTTACACCTCTCTCAGGCACTTCATGTTTGGTCTGGGCTAGAGGCCACTCTCTGTATGATCACAATCAAAGGGGCAAAAGTCAAAGTGACTTTGCATAATACTGTAAGTGGAGTTCTGTCTCTGTTCAGGGGAAATACAAGGTTTATCAAAAGATGCACATCACAGTTCTCCTAAACTGACAATGAATTTTCAGTGACGTGAACACTTCTGAGCTTGGATAAGGAAGTCATATCCCTTTTACATATGAGCCATTTTTGGTGTTCAGTGGATATGCGAAACATGTTCACACATAATGATTGCACTCACCACATAAATGTAGTTGACATCTATGCCAGCACTGATGAGGTACTTGGCCACTTCTTCATGCCCACAGCGGATAGCTCTCATCAGCAACGACTCTGTCCCCCACTATGAGCAGAAAAATTATGAGTTTTGAAAGGTCATAATACGAGTTAAAGGCTGCGAAGAAAATAAGCAATGAGAATCACTGTATGTTTGTTTGATAAAGGCAATCTTCAATTAGAAGCCATCAAGAAGGCAGGCCTCTTTGGATCAATGTGTGTTTAGATAACATCACATACATTTCATCAAAAGGATCAAATGATTGACTACTAAAATATACACAATTATCTTTAGGAATTATTTTGTAAAAACAATTAACACTTAAACACTATGTAACCAAAACAAACAATAGGAACTTTCCTTCAATCTGCATAATGCATCATGCATGGACTGATGTAGAGTGAAACAGTAGTTTTACTATCTATTCAGAAAGTAAACATCGGTTTAATACATATGTAGAAATTTGACATGAAAGCAATTAAGTCAGGCAACAGTTTAAATCAATCTAGGCAAAGCAATTTTCCAAGTAAAACACTTGCATTATCACCTGGTTAGATACACGGTCTCAAAGTGGCTCTAATGTCATTTCTTTCAGAGCATTCAGTATAATCACAATTTTTCTTAGTAGCTGTTCTTGCAGTTTTTGTTGAGATTTTAAAGATCTTCAAGTATGTTTTGGGTTTGTTTGTTGTTGTTTTTCAATTCTTACAATCTTGAAGTTCAGGTGAACTGAATGAAAGACATCCTCATGTCATATGTGACTCAAGTCATACATGCTGGCCCATTAGATCTCTGAATGGTAAAAAGTATGATCTGCATTCACCCACCGGCACCTCGTTGATGTTTGCTCCTAATTTGATGGCAGTGTTTAGGTCGTCCAAGTCTCCTTGCTCTGTAGCATTGATGGCACGCTGAAATACAAAGGAGGATTCACACAAAGTCATAGTAAAAATTGGACAGAGTGAGACTCAAACCTGAAAAGTCTCAACATATGTGGAAGCCAGCATGGAAAACGATTTTGACTTAACCCACTGAAGACTAGTCCTGAGTATGCCTGGACAGGTGTCTATGGGGAATGTGTGTTAAAGCAATATCAGCTCGTCCTCAACATACTAATGGATATAATGATAAACTCCGGTCCAATATGAATGGGACCTTTACTGAACGTTAACAATGTTTTATAAAATATTACTTGTAATTTGCTTGAAGAGGGCAAGTGTGCAATGAAGTAAGTGATGGATCTTGCCCTACAGCTAGGATACAATTCAACAGTACTATACATCAACCTGCTGTCATTTCAGCCCCAATGTTCCTACACAAACGAGCTTAGTGCTATAGAACTACAATGAAATAGGTAAAAACCATCTATGATGCAAACATTGATTAATTCATATCCATGGTTTCAACAGTATTTGGTGACATTGGAAACTAATAAAGGCATTTATCCATAAAGCATGATGATTATATCATTCATACCTTTCAACTATTTAAATACTAGGGTTGCTTGATGTTACATTAGCCACAGAAGAAGTTAACATCCTTTCTTTTTGATTGACAAACACAAAGGGTGTGTTATAGGCCCCCTATCATTGTTTGCTACTAGAAAACTCAGTGTCATCCGATATCAAATGTTATCTTTATTATTGGCCATGATACTCTAACAGCCCCTTCAAAAGCCAGTAATTCCTCTGAAAGGGCACTTCTATTCATAATGAACAGAAATCAAATGAAATAAAATTCTACTTTTATATTCTTGGAGAAGGGAGTGGTTACTCAAAACAATTTCTTTAAGTCAGCAATGACAATTTTAGCCTGTGCAAATCAAATTGGCATACATGATTATGAATTCATTCTTATGACAATGCTTATAAAGAGACCTAGATACAGTACTTGGGTACTTTTAATTTACATACTAGTTTTGGGCTTATAACTGCTTGTATGCTATGAAACTGTGCACACACACAAATGGCAATCCTGTCTTAGTATACTGAATATATATACCAAAATACACTCACCTCTTGAACTTGCATTTTGTACATGTTGGCAGTCTTGTCGTAGGTTGCCCTGAGAATGAGGGAAAGGAAAATATCAAAGTGTTAATTATCATCAGGCAGATTGTGATTAAGATTGATATCCAGATTTGGGCATCATTAAACTATGAATGAGAAAAGTAAAAAAAAAAAAAAATACCCAGAAAGGAAAGGATCACTACACTTAATTCAATCTTATTCTGGTGATCAGTTAGTCAAAGCGAAATGCCCCTGCTTCACACAAACTGGCTTGGCATGAGGTGTCATATCATTTGGTTAATCACTGGGACAATACATTCATAGTCTGAGTCAATATGGAGATAAAAAGGGAACAGTTTGAAATAAAAAAAATCAGGAATTTCGAAAGAGATAACTGTCATATTCATAATAACTTGGTAAAGATTCTAAGCCATGGCAACTCTTTGATGAACATGATATGATTATGATTTTTCAATGGCTCTTATCCACCCCAATAATAAATCAAAGTTCTTCAAAGAAAGAGAAAAAAATAGTCCCTACAAAACGATACAGAAATGATATGTGAGATCAAATATCAGGAAGATATGACGTTTTGAAATTTCCTATTTTTTCTTTGGAAAACATCAGTTGGCCCTACTTATAGCATAATATTCAAATCAGCAAAATTGAAAATGTCATGCTCTCACAATTGTGTATTCATTTCATACACAGAATTTACAAAAATCTCATATTTCAGCTGTGTATTATATAAACATGTCTTAAAACCACCCAAAAAAAACACAAAAAACAAATCTTTACTCTCATGTACCTTATGGTATGGAACATGCTTTTACTTGTATTAGAAATAGTAATTTTTCTGAATTTCATAGCATTGGACACAAAAAAAAAAATTGTGAGGGTATATCATATGGCATCATCAACTTGCTCATCTCCGTTCTCTGTCACATTTGATATGCTTACCTTTCATGTGCAAAATAAACCATGAATTACTATGAACCATGTGTATAATTCTGAAAGTGATCATCGTTGATTATATTGTACTACACAGAAACAATAAAATGAAATGAAAATGAAATGAATATTCATAAGGACTTAATTGTCAAGAAATGTTTTCCGAAATAATGTGGAATTTCAAAATGTCGTAACTTCCTTCGAATTGGTTCTTATCAGATTTTTGTCATTTTTGTATCATATTTTTGGGGTGTACTTCTTCCTTAGTCTCAGTCTTACGGGGGAGGCGGGTGGGGGTCTTAGGAGGGAGTAATCATGAGGATGAATATTTCTTGATACAAGGCCTAGCCTAGTCACGGCTATAGAACCTTTAGGCTATAGCTCGTGTCTAGGCCTATCATTTATAGGCCCTTGATCAAAAGATCGGTCTGTATCTGGTCATCGGGGATACAATATTGTATGTTCCGCAGAGACTAGCTAGTCATCTATGTTGCTTGGTTTCACAGAATCCCACACCTGTGGAGGAGAGCCATAAATGTTTTTTTTTTTTTTTTTTTAATTATATATACAGTTGAACCTCTATTATCCGGCCTCCCTTTATCCGGATCTCTCTATTATCCGGACGCAATCTCGCCGTGATTTCT
>NW_027270960.1:7972500-8102500 GCF_040938485.1 Diadema antillarum
GTTCAAACTCTTCAACTCATGAAGTAGTTTTGAAATTCACACCATAATGTACTCATGACAGCTTTTCTAATTCTTCTACAGTATTTAGAGAAGAAAAAATATATATTCTGCATTCATATTTGCCTTAGTTTCCCATGCTGTATTTAACAAATGAATGAAAGCATCACAGTACTCTGTACACATTGCAAAAAAATATGATCAGTAAAGAGCATTTCTGTGTGTACAACAATGGACCACCTCAAAGAAATCGTGCCCTGTGCCCTCTCTGCTTCATTGCATAAACATCACAATATCAGAAGTCATAAACTCTGACCTTTAACCCCTGTCACAATTTGCTCCTAAATTCACCCAGGGCACTATAGACAGCCATGCAAGCTTTTTGTGTCACGACTGAGATAGATAAAACTACCACAGTTATTGCATGATTAATGACCTTTTTACAACTTTGCCTTCCCCTGTATCAACCGACTTGAATAAAGGCCTTCCCTGGAATGTAAACAGTGCATCACCCTTTCATACTGCAATCGTAGTCAAAGTTGAAAGGAATACATTCGTGTGACTACAAATATTTGTTGAGTAACTGCATGAACAGCCAAATTTAGATTGAGACTGTGACCTGTCACTCTTAAGCCTTATTAACCCGATGAGGACTGGCTGATTTTGCTATAGCATGTATTTCCCATAGACACCTGCCAGAGCATGATTGGGACTAGCCATCAATGGGTTAAGTGCCTCAATATCTACTCTGTTTGTTGCCCTCCTTGGAAAAAAAAATTAACAGAACTCTTCTCAAAAACATTATTTTATTCACTCTAACTGAAAAAAGAGGGACAGGTACAAAGATAATTTGCTTCTTAAAATCCTTGATGCAGAAACATGGCAATAACGATGATGTTTACATTGAGCAGGTGATAACTAATTCTGCGAAATACACATAACTTCTTTCTGGGGAAAGCCCCATTTGATGTTTTAGTGGGTTATTCCAAACAGATGAAAAGGAGGGGCTCATCAAACACAAACAACATAACATAACATAACATAACAGCCATCCTGTGCACTCAACATGACAGTAAATATACATGTATGATGATGCATTTACAGTTTACAGCGAGCAGTTGAACAATTTTTGTCAAACAAATAAATCATTCAGCTTCAGCATAATTCCCACTGTGATAAATTAGTCTGATTTAAAATAACACAATTGCACATATTTCATACCCTTCCACAAAAACTGGACATCAGTCAGCAAAATTCAAACTCAAACAATTAATAAACTTAGTTGGAAATTTAATGACTAATTAGAAAATCACTGCTCAGCTATGGTAGACCCCACTTCAAGCAATAAATCTGTATGTAACAGAAAAAAAAAGTATGTCTCTACAGTTTTTGTTTGTTTGCTTATTTTTCCTACCTACAGCAATCATGATCAGAAAGGAAATGCACACAATGAAAATATCAACCCTTGATATAGACATAGCTAAACATTCTAAACTTCTACACCAGATTGTTAGGCTTGTGACTTGTTTTCTCATCAATTGCACCAACTCATATTTTTCTTAATCCATTCTGGACATAAACCTGGCTGACGGTAGTCAATCAGTTTGGTACTTCTCACCTGATACAATATATACACAGACTTCTTATGAGACTATTGACAGGCCACTCTATAAATCAGTGGCAATAAGTCATTACATCACACTGTTCACTTAGAACAGAAAAGGCACTGACACTGTGCAGTCTATAGATGCTATATAATGTTCTTGTAGTTCTTCGGCTGTCAACATGGAATAAACACACAAAATCTGCATCTCTACACACACTCAGACAAGGGAGAAAGATCAGGGGGGCATTTCATGAAGCATTTTGTCTGACAACTTGTCGGACAAATTTGCTCTTAGCCAATCAGATGCAAGGATTTCAGTAGCTTTTAACAGTTTGTCAGACAAAATATCTGACAAAGCGCTTCATGAAACGCTCCCCTGGAAACTTTTGATCACCGCACAACTACAATAGTTTCCTATGAGAGAACAGTGAGTTTGTGGGGTAGATTGAATATATCCTATTGAGGGAAGCTATTATAATACAGAAACAAGATGAATGCAATCTACTTTCAAAACACACTCCTTCAAAGATTGCTGGCATGACATTTAGTGTTAATGTCTTGATCCGAGACTTCTCCTTGGTTGACGTACAGTGTTATCATCAGTGATTCAGTAACACAGACAAGTCAAAAAAAAAACAACTCCAGTGTCAGCACTTCATAGATCAGTGCATAATTATACAATGTATATCAAGGTCAGATATAATGAAATATGGATCATATGAAGGCTTGGATTTCAACCTGCTTCCATTACATTTTGTTCAGACAGAAGACACTGTGCTGCACTACAGAAACTTAAGTGTAGGGGGGTATGTCCTGTTTAAAAAAAAAAAAAAAAGTTTTACATTTCATCATATGTAATACACAAGGAAATCAATGTTGACCCTCTACCAACTCGTTCTATGCAGATCTTCTTTCCTTGCATCAACTTGCATTTCATGAATACAAGGTCATGGGTGTGAATCTTCATGACAATGATGCAGAATGACTCATACACAGGTGATTACTAACATTGAATCAGCTCATTGGGCCAAGTGTCTTGCATGTCTCAAAACATTTTAAGTTTCCCCTTGCATCGATGCATGTTTTTCTCCCTGTGGCCAATGCAAATAATGAATCCACATAATGACTATCGCATGTCACCATTGTCAGCTTTAAATCCTGTTACAATGTCACGATCAAATATCAACAGTGTACACTGGCTGCAGAGATGCACAACATAGGTTTTAGTTTCTATAGGTCTTAATTCTATTATTGGCACCATATCAACATGCGTGGGCAGTGAAAGTACACAGAATATATGTCCCAAATACAATGTATGCATAACTGTATTCTATGCAAATTCATAACATTGTGAATAAGTTACTGTAAAGAATCTGATAAAAACAAACAGAAACAAAAAACAAAAACAACTAGATATATCGCTACGGCTACTGATATGCCTCCGCCATAATGCATGGTTCTCCTAATAGGTCTATAGTACAACGTCTTGACAATGTGTGATGACAGTTTCACACAATTGGCAAAATATTAAAATGACAGGTTTGACACAAATGTGCTGAATGTTCACTTTCCTAGAACTAGGTTCAATTGGATGAATGATTAAAATGTCAGAGTGCAGGTATTTGGGGAACTGATGATTTTTGCTGGACTTCTGACCCTTTTATAAGTTTATGCATTGAGTAATTTTCAAGGTATTGAGAAAAAGTATAATTTCAGTATCAAATGGGAAGATAGCATTATCTAAACCTGACCTTTGACCTTTGACCTCACAGTTCCAAAGAGAATCACTGTTAGGTAGAACATGCACAAATATGTAAGTTTCATGATGATACCTTGAGTTACTTTCGAGATATGGAGGAAAAAGTGCAATTTAGCACTTTCACTTGACCTTTTACCTTTTGGCAAGAAACTTCCCCAAAAATATATATTGGGTAATACATACCATACATCAAGTTTAAAAAAAAAAAAACCTTCAGGCATTTTGCATTTTAAGGAAAGTAGTGATATTTTGAGGAGTTGACCTTGACCTTTGACCCCCCTGACCTTTGACCCATGACCCCCAACTTCCCTAGATAATCACTGCCCATCGGTACAAGCATATATACTAAGTTCCATAAAGATATCTTGAACCATTTGCGAGATATGAGAAAAACATGAAATTTCAATTTTTTTTCACAAAATAACCTGTGACCTTTGACCTTTGACCCTGTGACCCTAAAATCCACACAAAGTATTATCCCCCAAGGATATACCCTCATACCAAGTTTGATGTAAAACCACCACACGGTTCTTGAGATATCGACAAAAACAAAACGGGACGGACGGACGTACGTACGGACGTACGGACGTACGGACGGACGGACGGACGGACGGACGGACGACCCGAAAACATAATGCCTCCGGCCACTTCGTTGCGGAGGCATAAAAACCCTCTGATCAGCCTCATCATGCTAGGTATTAAAGCTTCCCTGCACTTCATATAAAGTGCAAGACTGGCCAGGCAATCAATGTCAGTGCTTTGACATAAAAACACTATAAGGGATTTAAGTGTGTTCTTCACATGCATTGCATATTGAAACTGAGCTGCTGGGGTCTGCAGACATTTGAGATCAAGTTTGCACTGGCTTACACCACATTCCAGAAGTACATGTATGTTTTACAGAGTAGAGCACATGAAACATGCATCAATGGAACTACATTCATAGGCAGATATTAGAATGAGGGTAGGCATGTATTACAACATCAAGGTTCTCCCCTTCTACACTGCAATAAATAGGCCCCTCAGCAATCATACTCAACGACAATCACAGGATCTTTGGGTTTGTTTTGTTTGTTTGTTTGATTTCTTTTTGTTTTTTTGTTTGCGTTTGTTTGTATGTTTGTTTGTGTATGTAGTGGTTGTAGTTTGTTTGTTTTGTTTCATTTTCTTTTTCTTTTTCTTTTTTTTTTGGGGGGAGGGGCTTGGTGCAAATATGTCACATGATGACTTTACACCTACATCTGTAACATCTTCCATCAATGTTTCCCTGCAAACTTTCAGGAGTATGATGATATGTAGCAAAACCAGGCAAACTCGGTCCAAACTGGATGGAAATCACTTTCCCACAGGATATTTGTGCAAGAAACCATGAAACTAGTGGCCCATGTGTTACACAGGTAGTGTGCCTCACAGAAGAAAGAAAACATGAACACTATGCCAGATCACAGGTGAAAAGCATTGTGGACTTCTTCCTAAGACCTGAAATTATTTTCATACAAAATTATCTCTGAATCCATGTTCACATGGATAGTCTTCCTCAGGAAAAGTTCAATGAATGCAAATACACACAAAGTGTCCATCACAACTGACTAGAGGTACGCAAACTTAAAGGAACAGATCGCGATTATAACAAGATGGAATCTGGTGAGTGAATCCCACGGCTGCTGAGGTCTGAGTCTTGATTGAGATCATCCTCGTCCCGATTCTTGGAACTCTTCTTTTTCTTCTTCTTCTTCTTGATTGGCTGGAGAGCTGGCAGAGCTTGTCCCCCAACTGTCAAGACAAGAAAGTCATATCAGCATTATTGATGTTGATGTCATTTCTGCTGTAAAGGGATAGTACAGTATTATTGGTGGAGATGAGGATTGAGCTTTTATATTTTGCGAGATACCAAGAAACCACTTTTGAAATGATACAGAGCATACCATTCTAAGAGGAATTCCTAAATGAAAATCGGTTTTGGAATGGCTGAGACATCCAAAAACAAAGTAAAACCAAGCAAATCTAATAAAAGGAGGGTCCTACCTTTTCTTAGAATCTCAGCCATTTCAAGACCAATTTTCATCAAATAAACATTGAATCCCTCTCAGAATTACATGCTCTTTTCATATTTCATACGAAGTCTCTGATTATCTCACAAAAAAAAAAAAAAATTGTAGAAACCTGAACTTAGGTCTCAACTAAACTATAAATCCCTTTAATTGTTGTTGTTGCTATCATCTTCATCATCATTTTATTGCATCAACAACCATTACAACTGCTACTTATTTATCATCATCATTACTCTAAGTAGTTTTAGACATAGTCAAAATTATACCATATGGATTGTTACTATCATGGTTCCCCAAAAGTTAACTTTACTTTTCTTTCTTTGCTAGTAGCAACCTTCAAAAATATGAACTCTAAGGAATGAATTCACTAGGGTGGTTTAAATCTAAACCATGGTTTATGCAAATTTCTTATGCGCAAATACAATTTACAGATTACGTATACCAACAGACAACCAGTAACATACACGTGTTAATAAGCGCATGTCAAAGGTATACTTATTTCATGCTCATTTCAGACCATGGTCTAAAATTTAAGCCACCTTCATGAATTTGAGCCAAAGTGTATGCCACTTTTTAAACCAATTCTAGTCTGATGCCTCTACAGGACACAGTACCCACCTGGAGCTCCAAGAGGCGGTAGCGAGGTACTCCCTCGCACCCCTGGCCCACCCAGGGAGGGCAGGTCTGCAGTGGAGCTCAGACCCCTCGGAGAGGCCATAGCAGGGTCTGGGCCATTACTGAAGGGGTTGCTGTCTGGGGCAGGCATGGGGTCCACAGAGGGTTGGCTGAGGGGTGGAGGCTGTGCTGCCTGGAGCGGTTTTGATGGTGGTGGCCCATTATGTGATGGAGTGCTTGAATAAAAAAAAGCAATGTATGACATTACAATTCATCCAATCACTATACCCACTATCAAAGTCATGCAGAAAGGTCATATCTCATCAAATAGGGACTGACTGCTGGCAGAAATACCAAATTCAAAATCAATATCACATGAAAACTTAGAAGTTTTCCTTCAAGAATACAACAGCCTGAGGTGATTCCTAGATGACCATGATGTAGTGATTTCTGTTCTATAAATTATGCAACATTGCTCTGTGAGACAATTTAGGCACAAAACATATCAAATTTGGCTGATGTGACTGTTGACAATGTAGATAATTGGAAATTAAGTGTCTTACAGAAATGAGCATTAGTGTTGGCATAAACTTCACATGAGTTATTGATGAATAGGCATACAGTGCACTCCCATTATAATCAATGCCATTAAATAACAAAATCCCGGTTACAACAAAATAAAAATTCAGGCCGCAGCATCATCCTCTCTTTTTTTTTTTTACTGTTTACTTGTTTGGTTATAACAAAATTTCGAAAGAAAATTGCTGGTCCCGAGGACTTGGCTATAACAGGAGTCCACTGTACCATAGACAGGAAAATTTTTGAGTTTCTACCTTGCATTGGACGTTGGTTCTTCATCAAAGAAATCTTTATTACCACCAGATGTATTGTCCACTGTCTGTCTCTGCCTCTCACCTGAGGGTCGGTAGATAACATGCACATGACATAAACTTGTCGGGTCAGAATGATAGGGTCATTAAGTTGCCACTAAAGCCATAGGGTTCGAGACACCTTAATGGCCTTCTAATTCTCAACCCATGAATTCATACATGGAGAATTATAGCATACCTGCAGGTGCCACACACAGAATCACATTTTTTTTTTAAGCAATAGATTAATAAATTACAGTGCTTATCATAGTTTTTAAAGATAAACTGTATGAAAAAGACAAGTTTGGGAGAGTGCAAAATCTCATTATTTGATAAAAACTCAACTGTGCAAAGATGTTGTACAAAACTGGTATAAAAACACCCAGATAGAGTTCTTCTGGCAGGATCAATCACAAATACTAAATCTTCATTTTACAAATGCCTTTAACTAAATGTCACTTTAATACAGGTCAACATGTTTTCTCCCATACTGAAAATGTATCAACCTTGAAAATTGAAATTAGGAAACCTTTTTTTTTTTCATTACAAGTCATTTTGACAACTTAAACTACATATGCAGGATATGCAGATAACAGGAAAAGAAAAACATGAACAAAACAATGCAAATTCTTATAAACTGCTGGGATATCAAACCAACAAACTGTGCATCATCACTCATAGCAAACACATCACATTGGGAGAAACCAATATTTGGGAAGCAAACCCTTAGTGTCCACAAGCCATGAGTGTAATCCATCTGAATAAATGTGAGTGCTTAATCCACCCAAATTGCAGATATTAATTAGAGGAGGTTATGAGATTACCTGGTGCTTGGCCCTCTACCTGCAGCCGGGCTCCTTTCGCGAGCTTCTCCGTCACCTGGGCGATGTGCTTCTTCAGCTTGGAGATATCCGTTGTCATGGTGAGAGGGGCGGGGTTGATCGCTTGGTCCTTTGCCGTCTTGGCCAGGCACGTCCGGAGGAGGTTGGTGACAGAAGCATCCACAGTCTCCTCCCAGCCCTACAGATAGATGGAGAGTGAGGGATACAGTCATGACAGGAATTAGAATGTGTCTCTGCTGCTGACATCTGTAAGCCTTTTCATGTTCAGTGAGGTTGCACTACCCTTTATCAACAGGATGCAACCTCTTGCTGGGTTCTATATGTATCAAAAAGTGATATCCGCATGTTTTTACTTGTATGGACATTCTTGCAGTGCAATTTTGATTTTGTTAAACATAACGTTTTGGTAACATACATTTGTAACATCTTATCGTGTTTAAAAAATGGCAAATCTCAAGAATCAGTGGAAAAAAAAAAAGGTCATGTCTCCTCTTGTTCTTGGTTCACATTTTAAATGGTGACAGCAACTTAGACATATCAGGTCAGATAAGCTATAAGCTTACAGAAAGGAAACCACCTCAATATCCCTACATACAGGTCTCTATCTAGATGTCGTAACCTTTATAGTGACCATTATAGTGACCACTGAAAGTAGCGAAACAGTGACAATTGAAAGGAAATCAACCACAGGCCACATTTCACAGATGTCTGCTATACACACGACCTTTCACAAATAATTTCTCTCATGGAAAGTCAATAGCAGCCACATATTGGAGGAGCCACAAAGATTTTTAGATGTTGCAAAATATGAAAAAAAAAAGAAAAATTATTTGTATTACATAATCAAAATTAAAAAAAAAAGATTAGCAATGTAGAATATCAAGTGGAAAACAAAAGCATCATAGCATTTTTCCTCATATATCAATCTATACACAATTGGGGGCGGGAGCCAACCCCACCACACCAAGAACTCTCAAATTACTCCTGCCAGGTTAAGGTTTCATCATCGATATTATTCTTTACCTGCTCTCCATCGCATTGCACTTGGCTCGACAAACTCATCTCCAGGATTTCCCTCTCTGTTTCGCTGAGCCCGTGCATGAGTGTCAGCAGTGCTGTGATGATGCTGGTGGCACAGCTCAGACCCATGGAGCAGCGAACCAGGGCCTTCTGGTTTTCATCCACACCTTCGGCTAGTTTTAAGATCTTCAGAATCAAGTTAAGATATGGTATAAAACAGATACATAAGGATATATCGGAAACTACTGACAGAGAGTAATGAGACTTATTCCATCAAATCTGTTGTGGACACATCTCAGTATATCAGAGTTGATAAAGTGACATATTATATTCTTAAAATTCCTATCATTAATTCATATCATCAATTTCACACTCCAATAATATCTCTAAAATCGCTGCAGGAATTGATATGAAAATAAAGTACAGTTTTGTTTTCACAAACTATTATGACCACTCTGACTTGCAAGCTACTAAGGTTCCAGATAGTACTGATGGTAGTTCAGATAACAGAGCTATTTTGAATGAGTTACCTGACGATAGGTCCCTTCCAGCAGAGTGTCCAGATTGTTGAGTGGAGAGGGAGTCTTGTCCTTGAATCTGGTCAGCAGTCGTCTCTGGATGGCCCGGAACTGCTTTGCCCTCTGGTCAAGAAGCTCCTTGTACCTCTGAGCATGCACGCGCAACTATACAGTATGTCAAAAAAAAAAATTACAATCAGATTTTTGCATTGATAACACCCAATATGATTAGACTGTCTATATGCTACTTCAGGGTCTTAAAATATAACATCTTAGTTGTATTTTGCAGAAAACCCCATTCAATTTGGTTAAGCGGTCACAGAGAAATATGGATTGTTGTAAAGCATGTAATGAGTCTGATTCTTCCAAGTTTAGCACTTGGATGCTCTTGTGTGTGAACACAATAGACAGAACTTGGAGGGAAGAGATTCCTGACATGCTCTACAATATTCCTCATTTCTCTTTGACCACTGAAGCAAATCAAATGGGGTTTTCTGTAACATGTGGGCAATGAGCTATAATTCTGTACCCTGAAATTGTATTTGGATTGATTCAATATCTTTAAAGTTATCATTGCAAAGGGTCCCATTGTAATTTTTTTTTTTGGGGGGGGACATTAGGTATAGTTCATTTTTAGGGGGAAGGGGGAGATTGGAAAGTAACATGGACGATGATAACAATCATAACAGCTTTGATGGGAGCACTGTGGTATAGTGGATAAGACTCATGACTTTAAAACGGAGGTCCTGAGTTCACATCACAGAGATCTACTGAACTACATTGGAGTTGTGCAGGCGTGCCGAAGACAACCTAATTTTGCTGTACCACAACTGTCCCCAGATCAGAGCCAAAAGCATGAGTTTAACTTATCACATCACATTTTTTTTTTTCACAATCACAATAAGACATAGTAACATTATAAAGGGCAGACAGTTCATGTGAACATAACAGTCTAGCATTCATTTGTGTATGAATCTTAGTAAAAATTTCTCAGTAAAACTCCTGGTGAACATCAATTCCCTAAAGGCTGATGAAAAATGCTTTCTTTCTCTATTCTGCACATGAATTTGGCTTTGCAACTGCATCACAGAATACAACACATTCAGATAATAACACTGACAAATGCTGACAAGTGCGAATCTTTTAAGTGATTTCTACATTGCAGAAATGAATTACAGGGTTCCTGCATCATCTCCAAAAGTAACTTTAACAACTTTTTAATAGTTCGTCAAAGATCAGGTTCCAATGTAAACAAACTTACTCAAGAAATGCAATCTTAACGTGGAAGCACAAAACATTCAAACATGATTACTGTTACACTTCCAGTGGAAATGTGTAAAAGCATAATTTTGACAATCAAAATAGGCACAAATATCAATTTTGTTCTATTTGAAGTCCTTTTCATGTCAGTTTTTGTCAGTTATTTCTCTTTTCTCTCTGATTTTTCATGCCCGGAAAATGTTCTGAAGTTTGATTAGTTTTCAAATATTCAAGATATTCTTGGCCTGTGAAATGTTTGAAAGTTTTTATGAATTCTCCAGTTTTTCAATGGCCACATGAAGCCTGAACTACAGTACTCCAGGCTATATACCAACCTCCAGGTGGGTGTCAATGAGCTCAAAATATTCCTGCATGGGGAGAGGGGAGGAGTACATGAGCTGGAAGTCCTTCACCCCGCTGTTCCTGTGGTAGATGGTAGCTCGGTCAATGAACTCATGCATCACCAGCCACATGGCCTCAAATATGTCACACTGCAGTCGATAGCGCTCTGTAAACAAGCAGTAGGTTAACCTGATCATTACCACTGATGACTTGCCAGTAACATGGTCATAATATTATTTATGGATGGTGGCTTTTAAAGGGTTAAAGGAGGATGAACCAAATATATAAATATGTGGGTTGAGTAAATGCAGAAATATTAGTAGAAAACATTAGTGAAGTTTGAAAAAAGTCAGACAATCTGTACAAGAGTTATTGAAGTTCGAAGTGTCGGTAAGGCCATTGCTGGATAACAAGACTACAATATGTGATGTCATCGAAGTACAACAATATTAAGAAAATAAGATGAGAATTTTATAAAATGTAATTTTTGTTTAAGTATGCATTCCTTGTTTAAGGGTTACATTATACCCCAGGCCTTTTGTTTCACCTTGCCTACGAAACAGAGAATAGATTTCTGTATGTACTGTACAATGATAAATTGATATTCCACACTGAAAAAAAGTGCAGCAAAAGTAATCAGAAAAGACAAGCAGCTACATTACACACTTGCCATTCTATGGAAATGGTATACAACAAATTGCTGCAGTTATGAAGTTTGCCAAGGAGCTGAAAAACACCTGACATTCCTTTCTTTGTGTGACAGATTACATGAAAGACTCAACTTGAATAGATGTTTACAAAGATCCTTGCCTGCACAATCAAGTCAAAAATGTCAAATAAACACAGTTTGACATCCAAGTACAGGGATTAGCCTAGATTGTGCAGTTATTTGTTAATATAGGGCAACACTACTCAGACAAGAAATCACTCACATGTGAAAGTCTCTAGGCAAGGGAGCAAGAAGGAAGGGAAGGGAGGATTAAGAGATGAAGAAGCTGCACAGATATTAAGCACGAAATTCTGGACTGGAAGTCAATCATACAATAGAAATAACCCAATACTTACGTGATGACTTTGAAGCCAGTAGTGTTATCTTGGGCCCACCATAGATCTGTAAACCGAGAGCATTGCCAGATCCAAGACCTTCTGGTCCTGTCAAGTCTACATGAACACAGAGAAAACAGGAGTGAAATATAAATCATCATCATCATCACCATCATCGTCATCATCGTCATCATCGTCATCATTGTCATCATCATCACCATCATCACCATCATCACCATCATCATCATCACCATCATCATCTTCTTCTTCTTCTTCTGACTTCCAGTAAATGGTGGGGAGCAGACAGGAGCAGGATGATATCTGTCCAGTCATATTCTGTCCTCTTGCACCCATATGCAATGTCTCAGAGAGAGAGAAAAAAAAATTCAGAAAAAGAAAAAAAAACATATCTTTGAGACTTCAAGCAAATTGGAAAGTAGATATGACTGTCAGGAGACCACTTTGATGCAATGCCCTATGGACATCTTAAAATTGATCATACTGGTTACCTCGCACATGCACGCTCACCTGGAAATATATCAATGAGGTTGGCACAGTTGCGGTTGGAGTCGAGGGTGATCTTGTGGGCAGCATTCTTTGCCGGCTGGCAGGGCTTACAGACCAGCTTAAGCGGCAGCTTGATATCACACTGGACCACACGGGGTGCTCCTGGTCAAGGGAGGGGCATAGTCAAAGTGCAAGAAAAATGGGGGAGGGGGAGATAATGAATGAAAACATACAAGGCAAAACATTTCTTTTTTAGTTTTTGTTGTAAGGTTCTTAATCTTAAGGAAGTAGTCTTACACAGGCTTATAATGAACAATTTTATATACCAACAAGAAATGAAACAGACAGGCCAAGTGATTGCCACATTATTCTTTTTTTTTAAATGCTGATAGCCTGGATCTGAAGGATTAATATACCATGCCTCATAGAACACAATCTACTCTTGTTAATGTTATTTGAATACATCTCTTGAGTAGGCGTACAAACAAGATTTGTTCAAGATATTTCTTCTTTAGGACCACTTATATTTCAATATCGATGTGTTGTAATCAGCATTAGATCTAATATCTTTTTCACTGATCAAACTAACCACTACATTATGAAGACAGCACAAAATGACATAATTTTTCTGATCAAGCCTACAAAAATCATCTAATGGAGAAAAGAAAAGACACCTCATCACTTTTCAAAATGCTTAACAGCAGCTAGATCGCAGGACTGGCTGAAATGGCATCATTTGGTGCTGAAGTCATACCTGATGATGTGGTGTACGTGGCCGTTGCCTTGGCAACCAGAGTGGAAGGCAGACAGTGGCCCCGCATGAAGAAAGAGATCATGATGGTGGTTGGATTGGATGCATCCCCTGCAAAGCAGATGGACAATTTAACATTTTTAGAGAGTCTTCACTAACTCTTGGTAGTGATTAAAACATCTCATGGCTGGTCACTAATTAGATAAAGGTGCTATAATAACAAGAGACCCGCGGGTCTAGCGCTCACCTGAGTATCGCAAGTTCACCTTTCACGCAGTCACTAATCTAAATTATTCACAGCGCTACCAAAATTTGACCAGGCATTCTGAAGTAGAAGATGAAAATGTACAATAAGGGCCCAAATTTTTAAAGATTCCTTAATTTGGGGGATTGGGGGCCCCCTGGGGCCCTCTGGGTGGGGCATGGTGCCCATTTTGATAAATTGAGATCCTGACCCCCTAAGGATGCTACCTGCCAAGTTTGACGAAAATCTATCATGAGGTTTTCAGGAAGAAGATGACAATGTACGATTCAGGCCCCCATTTGGACCTTCCTAACCAACCCCCCACCCCCACCCCCCCCCCCCCCCCACCCCTGCCCCCAAGAGGGGCACCCCTGGATCTCCTATGAACAAACTCGAAACTACAGTCATTAATGTACTCACTCATAGTATTATCTTAGCTGTATAACCTCTGATTCTAGAGAAAATTTTTAACGATTCCTTCATTTGGGGGGTTTGGGCCCCCCTGGGGGCCCCCTGGGTGGGACATGGTGCCCATTTTAACAAATTGAGATCCTAACCCCTTAGGGATGCTACCTGCCAAGTTTGGTGAAAATGGGTCATGGGGTTCTAAAAAAGAAGATAAAAATGTACAATTTAGGCCCCATTAGGACCCCTCCTCACCTCCCTCCCCTGGGTCCCAAGGGGGGCACCCCTGATTCTGCCATGAACAAACTTGAAACTGCAGTCATCAATGTACTAACTCATAGTATTAACTTAGCTCCATCACTTCTGGTTCTAGAGAAGAAGATTTTTAAAGATTCCTTAATTTTGGGGGATTTGGGCCCCCTGGGGGTCCCCTGGGGGCCCCCTGGGTGGGGCATGGTGCCCATTTTAACAAAGTGAGTTCCTAACCCCCTAGGGATGCTACCTGCCAAGTTTGGTGAAAATGGGTCATGGGGTTCTCAAGAAGAAGATGAAAATGTACAATTTAGGCCCCATTAGAACCCCTCCCCACCCCCCTCCCCTGGGTCCCAAGGGGGGCATCCCTGATTCTGCCATGAACAAACTTGAAACTACAGTCATCAATGAACTAACTCATAGTATTAACTTAGCTCTATCACTTCTGGTTCTAGAGAAGAAGATTTTTAAAGATTCCTTAAATTTGGGGGGTTTGGGCCCCCCTGGGGGCCCCCTGGGTGGGTCATGGTGCCCATTTTAACAAATTGAGTTCCTAACCCCCTAGGGATGCTACCTGCCAAGTTTGATGAAAATCGGTCTTGGGGTTTTCAAGAAGAAGATGAAAATGTAAAAAGTTTACGCACGACGCACAACGGACGACGGACGACGGACGACGGACGACGCACGACGCACGACGCACGACGGACGCCGGACGAAGGGCGATCGCAATAGCTCACTTGAGCCTTTGGCTCAGGTGAGCTAAAAATACTACATTTGAATACATTTAAGATGTCTTAAGACAGTTTCTTAATGAGTAAAAATTAAGAATATTGACAAACCATAAATATAATGGTCTTTAAGAGTTCTGTACGATAATTGTGCTTTGAAATATCACATTTGACTTTGAATTTTGATAAACTGCCATTATATTGTACATTAGTAATATTTTATTGTACATCAGAGCTGGATATCATATTTCATTCTATTCTGTGTTTGATGCATTTTGATCCAGTTTTGACTGAGAAATTTGAAAATAGATTAGAATTGAAATTGAAATTGAATGCTTTGGGAACCAGATCACCACATCAGCAATGATAGATTTGATATCATGTTCATGAAATGCAGTCAACTTACCTACAAAGGAGATGGTATGTGTGCTCTGTGTGACGGCCAGTGGAAATGGACAAAACAGGAGCAGTCGTACCCCTGAAACCCCCGAGTGGCTTTTCAATGTAAGCTGTCCATGGAATGAAGGCAAGGCAGAGTGTTAGGAGGGTTAGATTTGGTAATATATTTTCTCACATTACTCAACTTCCACCACATTTTTTTGATAAAGGTCCATCTTTCTTACCATAAATGACACAACATACAACTGAAAGGCAGAGGAATCTAAACTTTTCTATCATTTTTTTCTTCTTATGTGACTCGTCATCACATTAGCATGGTTGGGTCGCAGATAGTTAAGTTGGGAGAATGCAAAAAAAGGTACTTTAGCTTTTAAAAGAATGAAATTTTATATTTGCTAAAAGATGAAAATTTAGATTACGATATCGTAATTTTATCCAAAGCAACTTTGTAAAGTACAAAAATACTTTCCAATTTAAAATCATTCTGCTCTTTAAAGCATGCTACTATGGTTACTTTGGCCCTAACCTATTGTGTTCAGGTGCCAAATCTTCTGTTGTATCTAAACTTGAAAAAAAGATTTTCTAAAACCTGTGTCTGGTGGCCTGCTTGATCTGACCATTTCAGCTGTGAGTGTTTGGAAATGAAGTCGAACTAATAACATACTGTAAGAAAGCTTAAGAGTCTAGAGAATTGAACAAATGGGTATTGAGGAGGAAGTATCAGACAACGAAAAGCAATAATGGTGACCAAAAGACACACATTGAAAGGCATATATAGATGAATGTATTGGCTTAAAAAATGACCAGTTTAAATTTACTAGGAACCATTGAGGGAATTTATTTCTCAAAGATTATCACCTTCACTGTTATTGAAGGCACAGGATCGTCATCAGTCACTTCCGTTTCTCCAGCAACCTTGAAGACAATAAAAAATATTCTTGATGAGAACAGGAATTGGCAATATATGGGGACAACATTAAATCAAACAAACAAAAATTCATCAAAATGTAATTTTTTTAGCTTTTCTCATAAAAAGAAAACAGTCAGGATAACTTGGATACTTATCTAGAGTTGATAGATCAAAAGTAAGTTTTCTATATATTTCATGCACACACACCTAAAACATGTAATGACAAATAAACAAACAAGCAACCATGAATATTGTAGGCAGTAACATGTAAATTTAAAAAAAAAGGATTATCTCTGAAGATAATACCATATCTATCAAGACAGATTATCTACATGTGGCACAGTTTTTCAACATATGTGAAAGACTGAAGGAGCAAAGTTAATTTCAAAATCTACTTGATTTCTGAGATTCTCAACACATCACAGCTGTGAACTGGGGACGACCATAACCTGAGCAAAGTCTTCCTTTTACTTTTTTCCTTCCACGGATCACTTACCGACGGATCATCTAAATTGGATGGAACGGATGCTGTCATCGAAAGCTCATCCTCAGCCATTTTCTTAGGAGCAAAGTCTATGGTGATAAAGACCATGATACAGAAAGATAATTCTCAAGATGAGCTGCGCAATAGAAAACATACTTATAGGTGTTCTAACCATTATGATCTGAACACATACTTATAGAAGTTCTAACCTTGAGGAAGACTGTTGTTGTTGATGTTTTTATCTATTTTTACCTCTGCCAAGGCAGGAGGTTAAGTTTTCATCGCCGTTGGTTTGTTTGTTTGTTTGTCTGTTTGTCTGTGTGTAAAATAACTCAAAAAGTTGCAAACGGATTTAGATGAAACTTGCAAGAAAGGTTGAGGATGACACAAGGAACTGATTAAATCAATTTTGGTAGTGATCCAGGAATTTCTATGGATTTTATGAAGGATTTTAAATATTTTGGCAGGTAAGGTCAATGAACTTGGGAGCTGAAGCTACGCATTTTTTTCAGGTTTGCATAGGCGCACTACAGTGCATGCTCTAGTTTCTGCTAGGGCGAGGTGCGCAACACAGCTGGAAGTTAATGACATACCAAAAGGCTTCTATATTTTTGAATGCGGGCAATTTTCAGTTTGCACACATATGGGTGGAACTCACTGATCTCTATGGAAGAACGAGATCAGCTGTGGAAATAAGCTGCTTGGTGGAGGTCTGCGCTCTCAGAGTGCTTCTCTAATGTTTACTGAGATCAATAAAGAAATTATTTCACATGAAGTGGTACATTTAATACTGCCTGTATTCTTTCTAACCAGTCACTAACATAGAGGCCTTCAAAACTTAATTGGCTTCATGTTCGTATAAAGTTTTACTTTTTCTTACTTTGAGCGACAAAATAATTTTAAATCGCACCAACAAGAATAGAATGTGTCTCGACAGTCTCAGCAAGACTATTGGCCAAAGGACGAGATTTAGTTTGTGGCGTATTAGAAGAGGGGTAAAAATTGTGTCTTGGTTTGTGGTACATTAGAATAGAAGGATAAATTATGTTTTGGGTTATGGTATATTAGAAGAGGGATAGCATTGTGTCTTGGGTTGTTGCATATTAGAAAAGGAGTAAAAATTGTGTCTTGGGTTGTGGTATATTAGAAGATGGGTAAAAACTATGTCTTGGGTTATGGTATGTTAGAAGATGGGTAAAAATTGTGTCTTGAGTTGTGGTATCTTAGAAGAGAAGCAGATATTGTGTCTTAGGCTCCAGTATATTATAACGGGTGCCGAAATTGTGTGTTGAGCTCTGGTATATTGCAGGGGTAAACATTATGTCTTGGGTTGTGATATGACAGTAGAGAAAGGGGGTAGGAGGGGTCAGCAAGTGGTCCAGAGTTGGTAGAATGCTCCACCTGATCTGTGAGACGTCTCCTTGATGGCTTTCTGCAGGTCTTTCATCTCCTGGTCTTGGCTGCTGTAGTCAATCTCACGCGCCTCCGAGGCAGGAGCCACAAAGAGGGAGGGGTCGGTGCCCAGGTAGCAGCAGACAAGGTGGCCCTGGTCGTCAAGGGTTACGACCACACCCTTCAAATCTCTGTGTGATGATACACACAAACACACGTGTTACTATGTATAATAATGATAAAAATGATGACAATGAAGACGACGACAACGACAACCACCACCACCATAATAATGACAATGCTAATAATAATACTACTAATGATAATAATAATAATAATGATACAGTCTTCTTAATCCATAATAGCCTCTTCAGCATTGTCACTGTTCTACCAGAGGGCCCTGCCATTGTAATTACCTGGTAGCAGTGCCAGGTACCCATTCATACATATTATGTATACGGCATAAAAGAGGGCAAAATGTTTACCAGTGGTATTCATTTCCTTTTGTGAAAAGGTTAGTAACAAGAGTCTTGCGATTTCTTACTTCCACGACTTTGCTTCATGGCTTTCTCTCACTGACACCTCAACAAGTGTTCCTTTGACTGCTGTTCTTTTTTATATCCTATAATGTTGTTACAAATTTGTATTTCTCTAATGAACATTCAGAAAACTTGTTAGCAGTTGGTAGCAATACACACTGATTGACTTTCTCCAACTTAGGGTTACCCTTTTAGAATGACAGGAAAAAGAGGGAAGAATTTATAAATGATAAGGACAAAATGTTATGTAGAATTTCAAGCTGCAATACTTCCAAGTGCCTCTACCAAACAATTTTCATTATCCTGAATACACCATGAATGGCAAACTGTCCTCCAAATTTTCTGCCAAGATTATCACACTGGAAAACAAAGGAGAAGAGAATGGAGAACTCACTGAAATTGTCCCACGCAGAGTGACACTGGGACATGCTCCAGCTTGGCCGCCCACTTCAGCGTGACGTCCTCGTAGACTAGCAGTTGCCCTGTATGCGTGCCCACCATGTAGTTGATGCTGTTTTCAATCACTGATTGTGATATAAGAAGTGAAGATCAAATTAGGATCGCAGGTAACCCAAAATCAACTTCCTAAGGTTAGACAGAGAGCATAGAGTGAGGATATACAATTCCTTTTTATCTTCACTACTGACTGTTCACTAATATCTGCTCTATAAATCTTCATCCATGCATCATACTCAAACTAAGAACATTGTCCTACAGAAGAGAGACAGTGATCAATGGCAAACTAAAAGTCTTATCACCACAGCTCATGCTATTATAACCTTTAGATACCTGGTGTCAATTTACCTGTATAAGTCTGTCATTAATTTTCGTGCCATGTTGATAAAAATGTAGATGAGTACATTGACTAACTCCTGTAACACAATATTGGATGACTTATGTTGCCGAGAATATATTTAATTTGATACAATTCCTTTATTCCACAGGCTAAAAAATATATATACAAAAATTCACCTACACATACTGTATTACACATCGGGGGGGGGGGGGGGGGGGGGGGGTGTTTCATCAACGTTTGTCAGCGCTGACAAGTTGTCAGTGCTGACAATCACCATAGTAACAGTCAGTGACCAGAGCTTCTCATCCAATCAAAATCAAGGATTTTGCTGAAATTGTCAGCGCTGACAAACGTTGATGAAACACCCCCCAGAGTGTCATAACCTCAAAGTTTGATGTGTCACTTTGGTGAGTTCTAAGTCCAAGACAAATGACCTCCAAAAATCGCATTTCAAATCTTTTGGATAGAACATAAAGTATGCTTCCTGCCAAGCTACATATTATCTGTATGATAAAACAATACGTATACCAGACGGCACTCACATGAGGCATATACATAGAAGCAGCTTGGGTTGTACTCGACTTTCTTGCTGAAACGCAGTGTTCCCACGTCCTTCAGGCAGACGATTGACCTTTCACCTGAGGAAAAATAAAATGTTAAAGAAATCAGGCTTCAATAAGAGCAGTAGCTCTACATGTGTTTATATGTGTCTGTTTGTCCATATGTCGGTATACACGTATATATGCATGTACGTCTGTCGGTTTGTATGTATTTATGTATGTTTGTTTGCATGCGTGTATGTGTTCAGACAAGTGTATACCCAATCGAAGCATGACAAGAAGCAAAAATACACACTTGCTAACAACAGACACTTAGCAACGGAGGAAGAACCTGACTGTCTACACAGGGTCAACAGACTGTGAATTTTATGGCGTGCAGCAATGTTAGTGAGTGGGGCAGAGATGAGTTTATTGACTGCACAAAATAGCTACAAATAAATATTGGTATAAAGAAGAAAAATATCCATTTCTAGTGAAAATGCAGGTCATCAATCATTAACCACAACATTGTGGTAACAGCTGCACATGTGACTCAGTGTAAAGTGTTGGTGTTGTTGTTGTTGTTTTTGTTTTTGTTGTTTTTGTTGTTGTTGTCGTTGTCGTTGTCGTCTACTCTTTTCAAACTTTTTTGCTGGGTGTATGAAGGCATATACTTTCACAGGAAAGGGTAAAATTGATGACACTCTGGGTAAATCACAAAGGAGACGTTCTCCACCAGTGATGGAATAAAGGCAACTGCTCTGAGATACTAGTAAACAGTCAAATTTGATGACAAATTACTTTACAAGTGGTCATAACTCCAATACAGGTTTGATATTATACAATCACCACTTAGCTATGCTTTTGATATCGATTTTTTCTTTACTTCCCTCATGGGGTGAATTTTTCCCCCAAGAACAAAGAAATCAAGTGGTGGATAAATGTATAAACATCCACATTCACATATATCCCTTTGCTATACCATTTCCATCGAACACGAAATAAAAAGAAAAAAGTGGTCAACTTTACTCACCAAGAATAAGTACGGAGGGAGCAGCATTTGCATTTGTCACAACAACCATGTCAAGGGCAGGTTCTCCCAAATTAAAAGTCCAGTCAGCCTGGAAAGCCAAAGTGTATGAGTGTATAATTTAATCTATTACTCACAAAATCATTCACATTCAATTTACTTACAAGAAACAAGTATCACAAAACAATCTGCACATGTATTGTATATACATTCTCAGGGCTGCACACTAACCCATTTTTTCTGCCGGTCAAACCTGTCTCTGTCGGACCGGTAAATGCTCCGTTTTACCATTTTTTACAGGTCCGAACAGAAAATTTACCGGTCAACAACGACAACCTAAATAAACATTAAATGACTTGCAAACTTATTTTCTTGTTTTTTATGGACTTTTTACCCCCCCCCCCCAACCCATGTACTTTACAGATTAATTTTTTTTTTTTTGTAAAACTTGCATTATTTGTTGCACAAGAAATTTAAAAGAAAAGATAGGAAAAAATAGAATGTTTGTTCGTGAATTACAGTGTAAAATGGTAATGAACAAAATCAGATTGTATCAAATGCGTTTGTGACTTTTTCTAAACATCGGCGCACGAACTTGCTCTTGGTGGTCAGTTGGATTGCGACGATTTAATGAATTATTTTAGCTGTGATATTTTCTGATGCATGCGCTACAAGGGGTTCTTTATTTTTCTCCCGATAATCTATTCGCATTTGTGCATACGTTCTTGAAAGGTACACGACATGCAGGGCCGAATTCACAATCCTTTTTGTGCCCATTTCCACCTCAAATATTAGCGGGATTGTGACGATTTCATAAATTACTTCGACTGTAATATTTTCTGATGCACGCGCCAAAAGGGGTTGAAAATGTGTCCTTTATTTTTTCCCGATAAACTCTTCGAATTTCGTGAACTTGTGCGTTCTTATAAGATGCACCACATGGCCGAATTCATGATACTTTCAGCGCCTATTTCCACCTCAAATATCAGCGGGATTGTGACGATTTCATAAATTACTTCGGCTGTAATCTTGTATGATGCACGCGCAAAAAGGGGTTGAAAATGTGTCCTTTATTTTTTCCCGATAAACTCTTCGAATTTCGTAAGTGCGTTCTTAAAAGATGTTCGACACGGCCGAATTCATGACACTTTTAGCGCCTATTTCTACCTCAAATATCAGCGGAATTGTGGCGATTTCATGAATTACTTCGGATGTAACTTTTTGTGATGCACGCACCGGCTAGAATGGCTGAAAATGCGTTCTTTATTTTTCTCCCCATAATCTCTTCGCATTCCGTATTATATACATGCGTTCTTTAAAGGTATACGACACGGCCGAATTTACGATCCTTTTTGCGCCTATTTCTACCTCAAATATCAGCGGGATTGATGATTTTATGAATTACTTCGGCTGTAATCTTTTATGATACACGCGCCAAAAGGGGTCGAAAATGTGTCCTTTATTTTTCCCCGATAAACTCTTCGCATTCGTAAATGCGTTCTTAAGATATACGACACGGCCAAAAATCATGATTCTTTTTGCGCCTATTGTTTCCTCAAACTTCAACGGGATTGCGATGATTTCATGAACTATCATTCGGCTGTACTGTAATCTTTATGATGCACGGGCCAAAAGGGGTTGAAAATGTGTCCTGTATTTTTCACCCAATAATCACTTCGCATTGCGTACATGCCTACACGTCACGGCCGAATTCACGATCCTTTTAGCGCCTATTTCTACATCAAATAATATCAGCCGAATTGTGGCGATTTCATGAATGACTTCGGATGTAATCTTTTGTGATGCACGCACCAGCTAGAATGGTTGAAAATGCGTTCTTTTTATTTTCTCCCCGTAATCTCTTCGCATTCCGTACATGCGTTCTTGAAAGGTACCGGTATACGACACGGCCGAATTCACGATCCTTTTTGCGCCTATTTCTACCTCAAATATCAGCGGGATTGCGATGATTTCATGTATGACTTCGGATGTAATCTTTTATGATACACGCGCCAAAAGGGGTTGAAAATGTGTCCTTTATTTTTCCCCGATAAACTCTTCGCATTTCGTAAATGCGTTCTAAACAGATACACGACACGGCCAAAAATCATGATTCTTTTGCGCCTATCGTTTCCTCAAACTTCAACGGGATTGCGATGATTTTATGAATTATTATTCGGCTGTAATCTTTATGATGCACGGGCCAAAAGGGGTTGAAAATGTGTCTTGTATTTTTCACCCAATAATCACTTCGCATTGCGTACATGTCTATACGTCACGGCCGAATTCACGATCCTTTTAGCGCCTATTTCTACATCAAATATCAGCGGGATTGCGATATGTCATTAATTATTTCGGCTGTAATCTTTTGTGATACATGCACCAGAAGGGTTGAAAATGCGTTCTTTATTTTTCTCCCGATAATTTCTTCGCATTTGTGCATGCGTTTTCAAAATTATACACTGCATGCAGGGCCGAATTCGAGATTCTTTTTGCGCCTTTTATTGTTTCCTCAAATTCCAACGGGATTGCGAAATTTTCATGAATTACTATTTGGCTGTAATCTATATGATGCAAGCGCCAAAAGGGGTGAAAATGTGTCCTTTATTTTTCCCCGCTAATCTTTTCCCATTTCGTACATGCGTTCTTAAAAGGTATACGACACGGCCGAATTCACGATCCTTTTTGTGCCTATTTCTACCTCAAATATCGGGGGGATTGTGGCGATTTCATGAATAACTTCGGATGTAATCTTTTAATGCACGCACCAGAAGGGTAAAAATGTGTTTTTTATTTTCTCCCGATAATCTCGTCGCATTTGTGCATGCGTTTTGGATGACCAACACGGCATGCAGAACTGAATTCAAGATCCTTTTTGCGCCTATTATTTCCTCAAATTTCAACGGGATTGCGTTGATTTTATGAATTGTTATTCGGCTGTTATCTTTTATGATGCACTCACCAAATGTGTCCTTTATTTGTTTGCTTTTTCTCCTCTATAATCTCTTCGCATTTCGTAAGTAAGCTTTTGAAAGATACGACGCGGCCGGTCGAATTCATGATCCTTTTTGGGACGATTTCTACCTCAAATATGTAAGCGGGACTGCGATGATTTCATCATTTTTTTTTTCTCCCTAGTATTATATCTTCACATTTTGTGCATGCGTTTTTAAAAAGTACGCGGAAGGGCCGATTTCGTGATCCTTTTTGCGCCTATCTTCATTATGAGACCATTCTGAACGAATGAAAATATTCATTTGTGAAATGACTGTGTAAAATGAAAATAAACGCAATCAGATCCATTTACTTTATCGCTGAATATCGAATGTCATTTTACTTTTTCTAAAAATCGACACAAGTAAATTAGTTATAACATAACTGTCACGCTGCTGCGAAGCCGGGATCGGATCAATCTTGCTTTAAAAAATCATGACTAAAATGACCCAGAATATAATGCGTGCGCTTCTATCAATGTTTCTTGTCTGGCATGACCGCCCATCGCAAGCAAACGAAAAGCAGTTACACTGTACATGCTTTGCATGTATTGCATTGCATGGCAGTGCGTGAGCAGCGCCTAATGCGGAAGCGAGCGCGAATAACTGGTCGACTGCTAGTGCTCAAAACTAATATTTACTGTACAAATTGCACCGGTAGACATAAACGAAAACTTGCGTAAAACTTGTTGAACAGTGCGATATCTGGCATTCTGTTTCTGCCTGATCGGGGCTGCTCTTTTTCTTTCTACTGACCCCACCAATGCTTTTTTTTTTTACCGGTCATGTCGGACCGGTAACTTGTGGATTTCCTGAAAAGTTACCGGTCCGACAGTGACTTTTACCGGTCTTTGACCGTCGGACCGGCGCCAGTGTGCAGCCCTGCATTCTTCTAACACCTGGCCCCAAAATGATTGTGATGTTGACAAAACTGTTGACAATTTTATTATAACCATTGTTCAAATTTTGTATATCTAACAACACTTAACATTGGTTATACTCATTAACGTTTTTACACTGGTTGTGTCTATCCTTGACTCACATTTTAGAACTATTTGGAAGCACAAAAGCTGAGTTTTTGCTTCATCAGCAAATGGTAAACAATGCCTCTAAGGTTTTTGATTCTTCGGGGGAGTTTTTTTTTATCAGTGTGAAAAGTTAGTTTTACCGTGATCCTCTTGCCAGAGGTGATCTTCTGAGACTCCTCCTTGGTCTTGGCGTCCGTTGCCACGGCGAGCACCTGATACTTGTAGCTCTCCACCTGCCAGGCCGAGGAGACCGTGATAAAGGAGTCTGTGCGGGGGACGTAGGCCAGGGGACCCGGCAGGAGAAAGCCGGGCAGGAACCGGCTGAAGGCAAAGCTCTCCTGCTCAAAGAAAGAGACGGTCCCATCCATCGACTGCACGCACACAAAGTCCTTTCCTGAGAGATAAAAACACACAAACAAGAACACAAAGAATACTGTAGAACACGATATTTTCGCAGCATGAAATTTTCGCAAATTGGAGGCGACGGCCTTTTTCGTGGCATGAAATTCTCGCGAGTTGCCTCTAACATTCAATGTGTATAGTGTAGACGAGAACTTTCACGTGCATTTTAATTTCGCGAATCTTGGCTCTCGTCAAATTAGTGAAATTAAAATGCATGTGAACATTCCTCATTTTACAGTATGTAGTCAAGACCAACTTGATATTGTGTCAGCTCAGAAGTAGAAAGGTGATGAGATAATTGACTTTGTACTGCACCAATGCCCTCCTGGTACTAAACTGACAATTTACGGGTTTATGTCACTTCTTTTTAATGCCTTTGCACGGCAGCCTTGTCTCTGATTCGACAGTAAATGTGTCCGAAGCCAGATGCTGGAATAACTTCTCACCTAATGCAATGTCAACAGTCTACAAACCAGCTACTGTAAAAGTGGATATTTTTCGCCCTCTGTTGAATAACATGAATATACATGTTTTTAATTCCGTTGAATCACTAGTTCCGGTCACGCAAAATGTGTGAAAAATTTTCACCTTTATAGTATGAGCAAAGCAATTACGGTATAAAACAGAACACAAAGTCAGCTATTGGCATTCACAGACTGCGATCCATGTGATGCATCTTTAGACAAAAAAAAAACAAAAAAAAACGAACATACAACTTTCTAGTGAAAAATACCTTTGACACCACCAAATGGTCCAATGACCATGTTGTATGCTGTCCTCTGCAGGTTGTGCTCATAGATCAACTTTAGCTGGTATTGTGAGCCATGCTCTACTGCCCCAGTGGTTCCTGAAAGAATGGAATACATATAAAGAATGTCTTTTTTTTTCTTTTTTTCAACACAAAAGTTGCTACTAACAAAACACACATACCCTCCAAAATACCTTTTTTTTAAAGAAAGAGAGAGCACGAGGTTTACACTTGTTTATATCCATATCATTGTTTTTCTCCTCCTATCAATTACATATATATCAATTATTACCTCCGCCAAGGGAGGAGGTTATGTTTTAGTTACCGTTGGTTTGTTCGTTAGTTAGTTCGTTAGTTAGTTAGTTCGTTTGTCTGTGTGCAAAATAACTCAAAAAGTAGTTAACGGATTGAAATGAAACTTGCAGAAAAGGTTGAGAATGACACAAGTAACAAACGATTAACTTTTGGTAGTGATCCGACAATTTGGGGGGAATTTATGAAGAATTTTCGATATTTTGGCAGGTAGGGTCAATGAACTTGGGAGTTCAGGCTGCGCGTATTTGAGGTTTGCCTGCGCGCACTAAAGTGCATGCTCTAGTTTCTGCTAGGGCGAGGCGGCGGTGCAGCTGAGGGTTTATGACGTAACAAAGGCTTCTATGTTGGGAAATCGGGCGACTTTCAGCACACAAAGCTATAAATACACGTATGGGTGGAAATCACTAATATCACTGTGGAAGAACAAGATCAGTGGTGGAAATGAGCTGCATGCTTGGCGGAGGTCTGCGCTCTCAGAGTGCTTTTCTAGTTCACATTTGTTTTTCTCCCAGGAATATGAAATGTGTTTCACAATTCAATTGATTAGTGCTATACAATCATACTTAGCCAAATTTCCTTTTTCCATTATGTTTTAAAAAAAAATGTTTTCATGTTTGTTTGTTGTAGTTTTTTTTTCAAAATCGGAAAAAGCGAAGTCATAGCAACAATGCATCATATGAAAACACACACAAAAAAGAATAATATTACTCAGGGCAACTGTATCCCACCAATGGGTTAGTCTTAAAGATAATAAAAAGTTTTGGTACCTCAAAAATTTCCTTGTCTTAGTTCGTGTTTCAGGTTAAAGTACCTTTCATATAACTAACACTGTGAGACTTACTCGCCCCAAAGTGCTCTCATGTCTTAGTAATCATGCAATTAACTGCGACCAGCAGCCCCATACGCATAGCGACCAGCAGTCCCATACGCATAGCGTAATCGGGCTTCGCATTGTAGCATTCAGGATCATGACAGATTTAGTATCGCGGGATAAATGTTAACTTAAAATCCCAAAAATTCTTCAATTTGAAGACTTACCAATTAAGGTGAAGTATTGAAAACAGGCTTCGGGCAACGTTTGGTTCTGCCTATAGTCCCTTTCTGTTCGAATTGATGACTGAATGTGACTCGGCCGAGAGGACCTTGGGAGAGCTACATACACCATGTACACTGAATACTACAGCCAGTGCATGCGAACACATCACATGCACACAAATTTCAAATCCCATATCAACGGATAAGATGTTTGTGTGCGCATGCACTGGCCGTAGTAGTCAGTATCGGTCCATGGTGTATGTAGCTCTCCCAAGGTCCTCTCGACCGAGTCACATTCAGTCATCAATTCGAAAAGAAAGGGACTATTGGCAGAACCAAACGTTGTTCGAAGCCTGTTTTCAATACTTCCACTTAATTGGTAAGTCTTCAAATCGAAGAAATTTTGGGATTTTAAATTGACATTTACCCGCGATACTAATTCTGTCATGATCCTGAATGTTACAATGCGAAGTCCCATTACGCTATGCGTATGGGGCTGCTGGTCGCAGTTAGCTATGCGTACAATGGGCCGCTGCACGCTGCTGGTCGCAGTCAGTGGTTTCGTACAATATTTATCGACGCTGTACGGCGACGGCTCTGGTACGAAACCATTATTGCATGATTACTAAGACATGAGAGCACTTTGGGGCGAGTAATTCTCACAGACAACGTACTTTAACGTGAAACACAAACCAAGACAAGGAAATTCAGGGAAACTTTTGAAACTGTACCAAAATTTTTTATTATCTTTAAGTTAGAATGCTTTTCTACTAAATGTTTTCCACACAAGCACACTTGACTGACTGGGCAAGAATGCTATATGAAATAAAAGAAAATCGTTGAAAAGAACAGTAGCTCTACTTACCAATGACTGAATACACTGCTAGCTTTCTGGGATGGAGTACTGCTAGATGCAAAGCCTCTGATACCCTAAAAGAAGAGGGCAAAACAGGAAGAAAACAATGTAATTTATCTTATACACAAGATTGCTGATGTGGACATATTGCGACATATTATCCCTATCGACCCAAGCATAAAACAGATCAGCTAACAACAGGTCAGATGGTGAAATCTTGCAGCAGTGACTATCCACACATACTCACTCGTTGAATACCTCTTATACTTATTAAAATACAACAAAGACGGGCAACAAATACACTTTTATAATGACAAAGCTGACAGTGCTCTGAAGGGAAATTATTTCTGCTACATCGACAGTAAGCATATTGATTGGAATTTGGTACGGATGCCAGTTTGAATTTCTTTCTTCTTTGAATTAAAATGAAAAAAGAAACAAAGAAAATGGAATTTCATCGGGATTCAAACCCGAGATCTCCAGATTGCTAGACGGGTGCTCTTACCTACTGAGCTATGGAAGGCCCTACGGTGTGGTGCTCATCCAAAAAGCCGATTAATTTTCTATGCTTGTGTGGTCAGAAGCTTACATAAACCTAACATGAACCAAAAAGATAGGAATCAACTTGTTGACCACAGGAGCAGTGAAAATTATGGGGTTCTGGGACGAACATCACACTAGGGCCTTTCATAGCTCAGTGGGTAAGATGTCCGGTCTAGCAATCGAGAGTCTCTGGTTTTGATCTCCCAATGGAATTCTATTTTCTTTGCTCATTGTTCAATTATATCATATAATTTTCTGGTTAATTTCCCTTTCTTTGCATTCTTTGAATTTTTACGCATGACAACGGAGCTCAGAACCAACAGATGGAGGAGCCACTCACGAGACGAGTCGTCCAACAGCGACCTGCAGGATAGGTTGCTGGAGCTGGGTCTCCAGTAGGACGTCCTCTGCCTTGAGGTTCTCCCCCTTGCCTGGTTGGGGCTGGTATATACGCAGCACTCCATTGAAGCTTCCAACGATGATCTTATCTGATCATATGGATGACAAACTTGCACAGAATGACAACATATACAGATCTACGCATATGGTGTCTAGCAATGTTGATCATCGTAAACATGCTTAAACACAGACAAGTGTTGTTATTAGAGGGTTTTGATGGTGGTAATTTTGCAGCTTTATCACTAAGTTTTTGTGGTTGTGGTTGGGGTTGTTTTTGCTTGAACTCTAAATTATCATACTTACATATAGGATCAAACAAGCCTCTTACTTTTGGAGAGCAAAACTATCCCCCTAGAAATAAAAATGCTATCCCTCTATAATGACAAATTCTGATTTTTGTGAACCAGAATTTGATTCATGCCTTTTAGAAATTTGTAAGATCCTGTATGTTGTTTTTCCAAAAGCACAGAAGTTTACTTTTTTATAAGGTATATAGTGGAATAAATTAAATTACCAGTACAACAACAGCACACAGTTCTTCATCATCATCACTGATTGGTACAACAGACTTGATAAAAATACTATTATTTCAACGTTAGCTTTTAAGTGAAATGAGTGGCACATTCATAAACAGACGAGCAATATTAGCAGTAAAGACATGTCATAATCTAAAAGATTAGTAAGAGCAACATTTAAGGACAACATGTTATGTACATCGTCACAGAGCGTACTAAATCATAAAATGAATGATTCAGTTGCGTTGCGGGAAATGGACGATACCTCCCCACCCCCCCCCCCCCCCCCAAATGAAAAACAAACGTGGCTAATACATACTTTTTTTTTATAAAAGCTGCAAAGGTGTGACAACATGTATTTCCAAAGTTTGTGCACAAAGCTGATTTTAAGGCCATGCCCCGATTGAAGCTCCCAATCAGTATTTCATCGTGACCTTCATATACTGTAAAAGTGGATATTTTCGCAAGAATAATTTCTCGCGCTCTGCTGAGTAAGAAGAATCTTGTGTGTTCTTAATTCTGTGAAATCAACACAGCACATAGTGGTACACATAACAAGCAAATATATATGCTTGCTTTTATTTCCGCGCTAGTTTCTGGTTGCGCAAAATGCTCAAAATTTTCAACACTGCAAAAAATTCAACTTTTACAGTATTACACATCTGCATTACTCAGTACATTAGCATCCAGCATCCTAATTGCCTGACAAAACCTAATATTATTTGTCATATCTTATGAAGCCATGCTCATAAATATTGCATGACTTATCAACTACTAACCATTTGGTGAATTACTATCTATACAGGCCACAGCAAGACTGCCTTGGTCGAAAACTTCATCCGAGCCAACAGACCGTGTCCACCAATCTCGGGCTTTGAATAACGACATGGTCACACCTCATCCACAGGATACCATGCGGTCAACACATCACAAATATTCGCTTGAAATGATCTGAAAGAGAAAGACAAAGAGAGCATTCTCAATAGATTAGAACAATTTTAAGTCCTTCTGATCGAGCATCCAAACTGGATCTCCTGAATCTGAATTTTATAATAATAGCAGCTTGATCACTAGTAACATGTTAGCATTCCTGTGCATATTTTTCATTTTTGCACTTACACATGTTCACATTGTGTTATGTACATTTGTATGTACAGTGAAACCCCGTTATAACGAGTTCAGTTATAACAAGGAACCGCTTATAACGAGGTGATCGTGTCGGTCCCGTTTTCCTTTGCGTGTAAACCTATGGCAGAACGAATCGGTTATAACGAGTTCGGTTATAACAAGGATATTTTCAGTGCATCTGATAAAGAAAAACATAATGATATCCTGTAACTAAAATCTATGGAAGGCTGCACACTGGCACTAATCCAACGGTCCCTGACCAGTAAAAATCACTGTCGGACCAGTAACTTTTTCAGGTACGGACCAGTAAAACATTTTAAAACTGGGTACCTACTGGTTCGACAGACAGGTCGGACCAGTAGAAAAAATGGGTTAGTGTGCAGCCCTGCTATGGTCATTAAAATATCTCCAGCAATTGACCAGGATTCTACAATTGCTACCAATGCCATATATACATCAAGAGAAGTACTTTTGCTTTTTGTACTAAACATACTGTACAGTGTGAATGCTATACATGGCAAGCAATGTTATGTGTAATCATACTGTCCCCTCTTGTCAGAGGGAAAAACACTCTGTCCCTCACATAGGACAAAAAATGGAGGTACTGTGTTCCAGCTCATGCACGTAAAAGATCCTGCTTCATTCATTCATCACAAAGAGCAGGGTGCTTACCCGGTTCAGTGCGTGGGTGTATGCAAGGGGGGGGTCGGGAGGGTCGTACGACCCCCCCAAATTTTCAAAAGGTCCACTTTTTGTAAAAGACATTTTTGTTTTTTGAGGGCTTTTTACTCTATATAGGCCTACAACAGGGAAAAAAGTGACCGGTGTTCCAGCAAATTGTCAAAAACCTCGTAAATTTCGTAACTTAGTTTTAATATGCCATAATTTACCTTATTTCTAAGCCGCACTGCCATGCCGAAAAAGTCACTTTTGTATGCACCAAATGGCCCCATTTTAAGATATAAAATTCAAAAACTCCCTACCGTGGGAGGGGGGACACCCCCCTCCCACACCCTCCCCCCGCTCGGTCGCTCCGCTTCCTCGCAAAGGTAAAGGTCCAAAAATTTTGATTACGACCCCCCCAGAAAAAATCCTGGATACACCCCTGCAGTGAAGTGGCCAACAACTACCCACACAAAAACAGTTTGTTTACCTTCAAGTCTGCACTTTAATGGAAGAAGAGGAGATAAGGCTTTACAAGTTTCCAACTTTTTTTGTAAGATATTCATAAAGTAATGAGAAACCTCTCTAAAGGAAGAGTCTTATAAAATAGGAAAAAGGATATAATTCTGAGAGGAATTCAAAGTTTCTTTGATGAAAACTAGTGTAGATCTGGTGATGAAATAACCGAGATATCCAGGAAAACAGAGGTCAATAAAAAAGATGGGGCCTATTTAAAGCCTAGTAGGCCTACTAGTAGTATAGTAGGTGTCCTACACATCAACAAGGTACATTACAATTGACACCCCTCTATTTATAGCATTGCGCGTAAAGAATGAACTTTCACACATGAGACTATCCGCAGTGGTTTTGCATTATTCACTGGGGAATTGATGATGTCCAAATATTACTGGAAAAGAACCTGATAGTAAACAAGATCAACGGCAAAACAATGATACCATAGATTATAAATGCACCATTTGAAAAGCATTACGTGCATTTCACACGTATTGTCAACGGAGGATAGGGGTGTTGGTTTTCAATATTTAATAGTAATACGGCGCAACCGAGTGCGCCAAAATAACAACCCACGCATTCGAAGCAGTTATCTTGGACTTATAGGAGCGTGACGGTGTAACGCAAATTGCATTTTTCATGCATTTCTTTACATGTCTCACCATGAGTAAATTTCTGGCAAATTGTGAGATATTTTTAGTAAATTTTATCTATTGATAGAAAAACATTAGGGTGTCGATGTGTATGTGTTGGACACCCAACTACACAATATACAATGTACAAGCACCCATGTGATTGTAGGGTCTACCTTAACCCCGGAGCGCTCCTTTAACAACACAGTTAGACTTCTATAAAATAAAGTTTACTGTGGTGTGGGCATGGTGGGAGCGTTCGGGCTGGCTGGTCACTACACTGCACAGCAAGGTCTGCCTTTCATCTATTGATTGGGACCACTTTGTCTTTGTTTTAACTTAAATCACTTAAATTAGTACTTCGCATTTCAGTTCGGGAAACCCACTCACAAGGGGGGCCCCTCCTTATAAGTAACCCGTCCCCCTTATAAGTAACCCCGTCCCCCTTATAAGTAACCCCCGGGGCACCCCTTATAAGGAGTCTCCACGCTTTTTTGCAATGCAACGCGAAAATGAAAGGACTGCGGCAATTCGCTTGATTATGTCCATAAAGCTTCACAAGTTTCCTAGTTACTCACGAAATTTGAGCAAAATCGGTTTGAGGCATCATATCTAAAATCATGGATTTAAATGCGATGTCAAACGACCCATGCGAATGCTGAAATGCGAGCGATTACTGGCGTGAGTGTCGCCTGGCGTGAGTGTCGCCAGGCGCGGCGGCGCGGCAATGCTTGAGTGCAGACGTGGCGACTGAGTGGCAGACTCAGTCGCCACGTCTGCACTCAAGCATTGCCGTGCCGCCGCGCCTGGCGACACTCACGCCAGTAATCGCTCGCATTTCAGCATTCGCATGGGTCGTTTGACATCGCATTTAAATCCATGATTTTAGATATGATGCCTCAAACCGATTTTGCTCAAATTTCGTGAGTAACTAGGAAACTTGTGAAGCTTTATGGACATAATCAAGCGAATTGCCGCAGTCCTTTCATTTTCGCGTTGCATTGCAAAAAAGCGTGGAGACTCCTTATAAGGGGTGCCCCTGGGGTTACTATAAGGGGGACGGGGTTACTTATAAGGGGGACGGGTTACTTATAAGGAGGGACCCCCCTTGTGAGTGGGTTTCCCGAACTGATTTACACTGAATTGAGAAGTAACCCTGAAAATCCAGCTAAATGTGTATTACTTACTGAACAACCCCTAGATCTGCTTCCTTCCAACATTTGATATGTGCAGTATTGAAACGGTCTAACGTTTGTACCGGGTATGGCTAGCGCGTAGGCTACCCTACGGCTACACTACAGATACAGAATCACTGCCCTGTGTGAGTCAGTGACTGTGTCATCTGCTCGCATCGCTGCAAGCTGCAATGCGGCGTCACGGTACCATGTCAACGCACACTGGCTCGGTACGTTAGGTCCCCGTAAAGAGGTCTACTACGTTTACACGGAATATTCAATGACAATGGTCAATGGAGTACATTCTAGAGTGAACACAGACATCTTGTGACCGAACCTAGAAGCATGAGGAACAAAGCATAATACCTTCAAAGCCCAAGGTTATCAACCGAAGAAGATGATATTCTCTAATCAGAGACAGACAGCGACATTTTTGCATCAGAAGATGCCAGATCCAGTCGGCGGTCCAAATATGCCTGCTTGCTCAGCTTGCTTTCGCTAAATGGATGTTTGCTGCCCTCAACGTGCATTTTTGCACAAGTTCGATCCCGTACTCGGTATTTTGGGATAACTGATTTTGGACGTTTTATGATACTAGTATGGTAAATTTCTCATGAATAGGATAAGCGTGAGAAACGGTCGATTTTGAGAAAATTTCACCACACCACTTCTTATGATCAACTGCATTAAATTTTTATCATCTTTAAAGGAAAGGCATGACATAGGATCCAATTTAAGTGCTTTCGGTGAATAATGAGATTGGTTAAAGAAAAGTGTATCACGCTAAAATCTCGAAATGATTCTTTTTTTTTTATTAAAAAAAATAATTGTATACAAATGTTTTTTCGGTAGAAATTCTGAAGTTAACACAAACTCTGTTCGCTGAGTTATTTTTATACTGGCAAGTTGTAAGTATGTTGCAAAAGAATATTATATTGATATCTTATGATCATTGCCGGTATATAAACCATAATCTTGTTCTGTTGCTGCTTTACAGTTCTTGCACAAATGTAATAGGGTAGGTCCATATAGGTGGGGGTGAAAAAATGTGAAACCATTATCAAGATCTCCTTGATACTTTCTGATGTTGATATTCTCCACAGATAATGGCAGCGATACAGGATGTCTTACACCAATGTGATTATAACAGAAAGAAGGCTGTGGTTTTGTTTTTGTTTGTTTTTTTTTTATTTATCCCTTCTTGATTCTGAAATCTAATCACTTCCCAATAGATATATGATCTCAATTTCTGCATCAATCAAACAGAGATTTTTGACAAGAATTTGATACAATATTAGACTGATAGAAATATGTTTTTTTGTTTTGTTTTTGTTCAGGGTATAAATTAGTAAGTATGTTAGATCAGTTATATTAAAAAATAAGGGGGGCATTTGCTACGGAAGAACCAAGGGTTAATGACTTTCAACTTTCTTCCTAGCTTCTTCTTCCATTTTTCCTGTATTATAAAAAAGTCCTATCGACCTGCTAATTATTATCCCCATCCCCTATCATTTTAATTAAGTCAATATCTGTTGACTCCTGTTTAAACTGCAGAAAATTTCATTCTTAATCTACATTTATTTAAGGACAAGGAGTTACTTGTGTGATGGCAGCATGTTCATGATCATCAGTTCCTATAACTTTTCAACATGCATGTGGTTGTGACCACAATAGCTGTTCGAGAAAACAATTGTCATGTGAAAATTCAAGATCCTCCGGCTTTCTAATAAATTTTTACGTTAAAACTTAATGAAACAATTATGATTTGTTTGGTTTTTGTTTGGTTGTTTTTTTTTGTTTATTTGTTGTTGTTGTTGTTGTTGTTGTTGTTGTTTGTTTTTGTTTTTTGGTGTTTTTTTTTTTTGGGGGGGGGGGGCTTTATTTTGAAGTACTCTGTTCGCCTGTTCTCTCTTTTTGAGTGTCCTGAAATTGATTAAGCATCCCTTCAAAATCAATTTTCCAATTTTAAAACGAACGAACTCGCAAAACAAATAAATTCATTAGTCGTATGTCGTTTTATTGGGCTTTTATCGAATTTTACCTCATAGTTGAATATTGATGATTTTCATTAATCCTACTCAAGAACGAAACAAACGTGCAATGTTATCAGTCTAATCATTTATTCTTCCACTTTTTCAAGAAGAGTCACAACGCAACGAAAGTTCACATAAGACTTATAGTTTTTCATTCTTCAATGTAATTTTAGCCGACTTCCGCGGTTGATCCATAGAGTTGGATTGTACAGCTTTATGGGTTGATCCCATAATCGCTGTGCACAGTCATGAAGCTTGGTGAAAGGGAATTTCCCCAAATTGGGTACGTTCGTAGTTCGTGCTGCAAAAGAGGATAATATCCTCAAAAGTGAAGGTTAAAATAGCATATTTAGATATTCATTAATATATGATGATTAAGTACAATTTTTGAAGATTTATGCTGATATAGAATATAATCATTATACATCTTTTTTTTTAAATTTCATTTCAAATGTCTTCATTGTAGTCTCTAACATTGAAAGAGCCTAGTACTTGCCTACTAGAGCAGTACAGTGAATCCTCCACGGCATCACTTACACTGGGCTGGGTGGTACACTGGGCTGGGTTGTACCTAGTGTGTAGGATCTTGACTTTGGTATATGCCATAATACAACAGTTCTCTGCGGCTAGCAGCGCGCTGCGTTTTTGTCACTTGACACTGGGGAGGAAACCTTTGGCGCGATCATGTCAACAATATTTGATGATTTAAGGGAGGACCTGGGTTTACCTGATGAATTGCAGCAGCTACGACAAGAAAGCAAAGAATGTGGAGTGGAATTTATTCAAGACCCAATCAGTTATGACGATTATTTTCGACGGTTTCTTCTACCAAACAAGCCGTGTTTGTTAGGTGGCAATGTAATCCAGCACTGGCGAAGCATCAACGAATGGGTTCAGCCAAACGGCTCACCAGATTTCGACTTCTTGGAAAGGCAGTTCGGTAATATGTGATGTGATGGAAGAGTGTGAGGATTGGGAATTTGATTGTAGATTGATTATAGTTCTGTAATGTGCTAAGATTCATTGATGTTTCTTTTCCTAGAAGTGCTATGTACGGAACCATTTTAATATTACTAATTCACCAAGCTCCGGTCCGTATAGTAGGCCAATTGGCAATATTAAAATCCTGGAATCTACTACATGTAAATTAGCATTCATCATTTGTTGCAAGGTAAGGCAAGTTTCTCGTGGTTGTTTTGTGGTTGTAAGACAATCTCTTGCGAACAAAGCATGCATAGTCACTAGAATAAACCGCACCAGCGACCCCAACACGAACCGAGTCGCTAGTTACAACGCCCCGCGCCGGGTTAGCATAGAATATGAAGACATTACAGAAATGGTCTATTGAAGCAATAGATACCCAAGTCCCAACCAACTCCCCCTCAGCACATGTCATGCAGTATTGAGCTTAGTATTTAATAAACTCGTAACCTGAAGAATTGACCGAGGATTACAGAATCTACCTCTCCTTGTACCCAGATGATAATGATGATGATGATGATGATGATGTGCGTTAAATATGCATCTCCTAGCTCCTACCTTGGCCATAGAAGGCATTCAGTTCAATTCTTCCCAGTGTGGTTACTTGGTGTGACTGTGAAATAGAGGAAGTAGATCAAACATATATATATGTTTGTTTATACTTTATCTGTTTTAGTAATGCATGTAGTACCGATTACACTGAGAGTTAACTATACACAGCCTACTCGCTGTAAAAACGTGCGGCGTCTGGTCGGGCTAACTGAGAGTATGCCCACCATATGCCCACCAAAAGGACACAGTGTCACTATTTCAATTTTTTCATAATTCACAATTTCCAGTATGTTTATACACCTCCAGATGGGCAGTATGTACAAGAAAGATGAAACAGAATTAATTGTGGTATCTCCAAAATATTTTAGTGTTTCACACACACTTTTATACACATTTAATGTGAGTTGTGAACACATCTATAAATGTGTGGGTTATACTAACCACTAGTCAGTTGGGTTAGTTTGGGCAAAATGTTTATTCTTCATACAAATTAATTCTCATGAAATCAGGATCATGAGAACATTTCTAATTCACCTCACAGAAAGATATTTATTTTGCTACCCCATGTTTCTCTTCATGGGCTCACACATTCTTAAGGCATGTTGTATGTTCACATAATCTTGCTGTGTATATCCCCCATAAAGCCATTACATGAAGATCAAATGTACTTCAGGGATACCAAGTTCAAAAAAATTTTATGAGTGAGATTTTCATGACTCAGCATCTCGGCATGCGAATGTGCGCGCAAGCGAGGGTGTGGGAGGGTTTTTTTCCCCCTGTGGCCTCCCACGGTATGGAGCTTTTTCAATTTTTAGCTCTTAATGGTGCAATCAGGTGCATACTTAAGTGACTATTTTTTACTTATTTTGAAAGACAAAAGGGAAATATACCTTCAATTGCAACTATCACTTTAATCTTTTGAGCTATGCTCATTATTATAGGCCCAAGTTGCAGACTTCGCCCGATGCGTGAGAAAAATGGGTGCCATGCGTGAGATTGTGAGATGGCCTCTAAATGCTTGAGTCTCACGCAGAATGCGTGAGACTTGGTAGCTCTGGTACTTTGACCTTTCTAGATGCACAAGGAGTTTCATTTGTATGAATTATTACAATAGTTGCAGCATTGTCACTGATCATGATTACTAGTGTAGGTTGATTTTGTCCTCATTTCTGAATGGATATCTACCTCTCAATAAGGACTTCTCAAGTTTTACATTCCTATCATTCACTGCGGCACTCAGTAAAGATCAGGGCATGCATCCAACACATGACTCTTAAAACCAAAGCAAGAGCATGTCCACATTCCGTTTATCACAGTCCTAATATTAAAACTGTTATTGTTTATAATATCACACCAACCTATGGCTTTGTTGATTGAAGTCCAAAAATGTCAAAGAACTTTTTGTCACCTTGAGTTATAGACAGGTCCAATATCTGTACCAGTGGACACCGAATGACATTCACTCAGTGAAAGTATCCTATTTTCTTGTGTCATTTGTCACCTAGGAAGTGCAACTGTCCCAGTAGCAAACTGTGGCAAGGTTCAGTATTATGCCCAGCCCAAGCAAGACATGAAGTTTTCAGATTATCTGAGGTACTGGAGAGGCCACATCGCTGCAGACTACCAATCATCCCAGGGATGTCTGTACCTGAAAGACTGGCATTTTACCAGGTGATTAATACTCTTATGATGAGTAATCAGAGATTCTCTATGCTAGATATGATGAACTCCTTTGCATATTCTTCCTCCATTAGGAAGTGGCATGTTATCATGTGAAAGAGTAGAACAAGATTGAGTTTCTATTAACATACTTGTCAAAACCGTTGATACAAACAGGCAATTTCTTTTGTGTGCTTATATCGTAAGGAAGAGACCTACATATATGTCCAGGTTGCTATTATGTTGTCATGTTTTACAATGCCCTAATACAGCTTACATAGTGCTGTCATGTGCTTGACTCCAGTTCCATATTTTTCCTTCCCAGGGCATTTCCTGAGTATGAAGCCTACTCAACACCCATTTACTTTTCTTCAGACTGGTTAAACGAGTACTGGGACCACCTCTGCCACTCAGGAGATGATTATCGTTTTGTCTACATGGGTCCCAAGCACTCATGGTAATTTTGCGTTAATTTCCTCTCAGACAACCTCTGGTCCAAAATGGATGGTCTCTGCCATTTTACTCTCTAACAAACAAAATGCTGATATGCCACTTCCCGTGACATGTGTTAGTGTATGTTCAATTGTGAGATGTTGGTACGAGAAAATTTGTGTTATTTATTTGACTGGTTCATGCGTCCTTGTATCATCCTAATCTGCAATTCGACAAAGCAGTGTGAAATTACTACTTCTTTCAGCAGATAGCGATTGATATTGAAAAGACAAAAATAGTTTAGGTGCTGAAGGTTAACCTCCACAAGTCTTTCTTTGCAGTATTATCCACAGTATGGCAAACCTACACTTTGGTGTATCCACTATGATTGGTCATTTGGCCTTGGGTTCTAAAATAACCTCACATTATATGAAAATAATGGTTATATTGTAGCATGTTACATGACAGAGTGTTGAAATGATATCCAATGAAAATAAGAAAGAGTCCAGGGCCCCATTTCATAAAACTTGTTACTTGTATCAATAACAAGTTACAATAGTTGTTGTAAGCCACTGAAATCCTTGCATCTGATTGGCTGAGAAAAAATTTGTCATAGAAATATGGCAGTTGTTACTGATAACAAGTTTTATGAAATGGGGCCTAGATATGAAGAAGAAGACTGTTATAGAAAGATGTAAATATGTATGGTGATTTCGGGGATAATCTGAAACTGAAGCACAGGTATGCTAAAAATTTTGAACATGTTACATGCATCTAACTTTAATACTTTATTTGTTTGATCTCTTATAAAAAAATTTAATTAACTGTTCAGCCATTTCATATGACTCAAAAACCTTGTGATCATATTTTCATGTCTGAATTGGATATTAAAGGACACCTTTCCATGCAGATGTCTTCCGGTCCTACAGCTGGTCTGCCAACATCTGTGGAAGGAAACGATGGCTCCTCCTCCCTCCAGGCGAAGAGAACCACCTCCGTGATACCCTTGGCAACCTGGTTTATGACCTCAATTCCTCAGAGCTGTGCGACGGCAAGAAATATCCCCACAGTCATCAAGCGAGGGAGCCCTTGGAGGTGATTCAGGACGCGGGTCAAGTCATCTTTGTTCCGAGCGGCTGGCATCATCAAGTTTTTAATCTCGTAAGAAGACGATTCTGTTGTGGTAACCATAGTAACAGCTGAAAGGCCATGTAAAACATCAAATATTATAATACGTAAAGTGTATAGGAAGGCTAGCATTCAAATTACCTGACTTACCTATGATGGCGTCCAGTAAGTCAATACACTTGTAGAGGGCCATATTAACAGGTTTAATCCTGAGCCTGTAAAGTTCAGTATGCTGACTCCGGTCCCCGAGATCTCAGCCATCAGTGGCACCATTGTGATGAAATTTGGCACATGCGACACCTACGTCTTAATCTACAAGATTGTGTCTTAACTTTTTTTGAAAGTATCAATTTCTAATTTTAATTAATTAATTACCATATGCAAATTAAGCCCAACCTCTTATTTAGCTTGTTAAAGACTACTTTGGGTTTTTAATCAATCATAGTAATGAATATTTAAAAAAGTCAGGTTTTTATGAGTTTCATTACAGAGCACTGTCATCATCTTCACTTTTATCCTGGGGGCTTTGATTCTCAATTCCTCCCCAAACTTAAATGGCTATTCATTGTTTTCCAAGGGATGAAATCATAGCAATTTTTTCCGTACCATAATAAAGTCACTCATTTTTTCACCTTAGATACATTTTGGATAATGAACAAAGTGTGCAAATTCTGTACCGTACTGAGGGAGATTATTTGTGTTGCTATTTTTGTGAGTCTTATTAAAAAAAATTGCTCACATATCAGGGGCAGATCCGGGAATTCTGTAAGGGGGGCGCCAAACTAATATTTCTGGTGCCACTTCCGGGTTTCATTTAATTTTTTTCTTTTTATTTCTTTTGTTTTTAACGAAAAATAAAGGGGGGCATGCACCGGTTGCACCCCCCTCTGGATCCGCCACTGCATATAGAATGTAATTTTATTTTGTTTTAACTGCTAGGAGGATACAATATCCATCAATCATAACTGGCTGAATGGCTGCAACATTGACATCACATGGCGGTTCTTGCAGGATGAGCTCAGGGCAGTCCAGAAGTCCATTGAAGATTGCAGAGATATGGATGGCTGGGAAGAACAATGCCAGGTTGTGCTAGCAATTCCATCGACTCCACAGCTCAGAAATTCCTCTCACTCATCCATACAAACAATTTTTAGCACATGCAGAGATGCCAACTATTACTATTTTGCAGTATATTGTACTGTATTTTATGTGCCAACGATATTGCGGGTTTCATGGAAAATGCCGTTTTCCTAATTGCACTACCACACATGTCTATTGCAAGAAAGGTAAACATAATGTACATGTTTATTCCACCAAAAATGTGCCTTTTCAACCCTCAGAATACTGCAATGCAGTTTACAATGTTAGCATCCCTGGCTGTACATGCAATCCTTTCCAGTTATTCTTCCATAACTATTTTTGTCGAGCCCACCGGAGGTGCGGGGAGACTAAGGGATCGTCTGCGGCGTCTGTCCGTCCGTCGGGTCCGTCCATAACGCTACAAAAACTTGAATAACTCTCTACTGAGGACTTCAATTTCGATCAAACTTGGAGGGAAGAGTGGTAATACAAAGTTACACATTTCAGCAAACATGAAGGTCACCTCAAGGTCAAAAGTCACAGGCAGGGGTCAAATTTAAGGGCCCAATGTTAAGTTTTTACGGCGCGTTCCGATTATGGCTCATAACTTTTGATCACTACGTCCGTTTGTGACCAAACTTGGATGGTAGATGTCCCTTGGGGTGGGGAGTTGAAAGTCATCACAAGGTCAAAGGTCACAGACAGGGGTCAACAAACTTTAAAGGGCCCAATGTTATGTTTTTACGGCACGTTTCAATTATGGCTCATAACTTTTGATCCATATGTCCGTTTGTGACCAAACTTAAATGTCCCTAGGGGAGTTGAAGGTCACCTCAAGGTCAAAGGTCATAGGCGGGGTCAATGAACTTCCAGGATTTAGAAAAACATTAATTTCTTCTATGCGAATGGGCGAGGCACATTTTGGCACTTGCCTTGTATTTTGTGTGTATGTTTGCTGTTTTTCATTTATTTTGAATGAAAGTAAAACTCAAAGTAGGCCCTAATCAGCTTGTATCCTCTCAAAGCTTTGGATCAAGGAAAAGACATTATTTTTCAAGCAAAATGAAACTTGATGACATATCGATGGGTATCTTTTTTGTACTTTACTAAAGAAAAATAGAAACTTGGGTGAAATGAGGACATGGGATGAGGAGAATGTAGACATAACAAAAATATAATGTGTAGGGGTATAGTTTTCTGTGTCTCCATTTCTTCACTTGGTTTTCCTTTCTTTCATTTTCAGATTCCATATGTAATTGAATTGCTTATTCTTTTGTTTCATGTTTCCAATTCACATTTTTTTTCTTTGTAATTTTGCTTCTTTTTTTTTCGTAGCTAATTATGAAAGCCAGCACTGGTATGGACTACCCAGAGTTCTTCAACTTCTTGCATCTTGTGGCATCAAACAGACTGAGTATGCTCTCCAAATTGTCACATCAGCTTAAAGCAGAACACAACGCTGAGGAAGGATCGTGCAGTTTGCATTCAAAGACAGAGATTAATGCCCAAGGTCTCAGCTGTGCGGAGTCTTCAGAGGCGATAGACAATCCTGAACACAGTGACACTTCCAGAGGAGTCGGACAGTGTCAGGAAGATAACGTTCCCACTTCTTCCACCGCTTCATCCTCGGTCATTTCAGCTGGTGCTGATGCAGATGGGAGACGGAGGAAGAAATACCTCATTTATGATCTTTGGAGAGTGCAGCAGACTTTGGAGGACATGATTAGAAACAAGGACTTTGCAGATATCGATACTAGTACATGTGCTCAGGAACCAGCAAGTTTGCTTCAAGAAATTTTAGCGCATTTAAAGGAATGGCAAATAGGTAATGATATTTAAAAGAATATTCCTGCTTTGTTTTACGAGTCATTAAACAAAGTTGGTATTGAGAGGAGTTGACAAAAGGGAAATTTCAAGATTTTCTTCACATGTGAAAAATTTATTACAGTGGACTCCCGTTATAACAAAATCCTCGGGATCGGCAGTTTTCTTTCATTATATCGAAATTTTGTTATAACCCAACAGAAAAATAATAAAAAAAACAAAGAGCGGATAATGTTGCAGCCTGAATTTCTACTTCGTTATAACTGGAATTTCGTTATAACCATGTTCGTTATAACGGGAGTGCACTGTACTGATATTCGATGGGATGTGTCAGATTGCAGTCTTCCGATAGGATATGCTTTATTTCAAGGGAAAAAAACTCAATACAATGTACATGTACGTGTATATGTATATCTATGTAGATTTTGATTCATCCAGGTAGTATGCTAAAAGCGTGTAAATTAAATCTGTTTGACTGGACTTACTTGTGAAAATCATGGAGAGAAGAGTTTCATGACATACATGTACAGACAATAAAGGCAGTAACATCGCCCATTTACCGATCACGGGTGAATGCTCGCCAGCCAGACGTGTCAAGAAAGTGTTCTCTACTTATTTTCACATGCAATTCCAGTCGAACAGATTTAATTTACATGCTTTTGTAAAGAAAAAAAAATTGAGTTTTAACAAGTCCTTGAAAATACCTACAGTCCAATACAGTGCACTCCTGTTAAAACGAACAGTTTTAACGAAATTCCGATTACAATGAAGCAAAAATTCAGGCCGCAACATTATCCACTCTATGTATTTTCATTGTTTTTTTGTTCGGTTATAATGAAATTTCGATATAACGAAAGAAAACTGCCGCTCCCAAGCGTTATAATGGGAGTCCACTGTATAGCATCAGGGGCGGATCCAGGAATTCCGTAAAGGGGGCAACTCTACAAAATTCAAGGGGGGCACATGCCCCCCCCCATTTTTTTTTTTTGTTTTTTGTTTTTTGTTGAACAAAAGATAAAGGGGCGCATGCCCAGTGCGCTCCCCCTGGATCCGCCACTGAGCATGACAGTTGAATACAGTGTATACGTATTTAGCATTCTACTGGCTTTGATGTTCCATGCTCCAAACTGCTCTTCAATACAGTTTGGTTATACATGTAGTAACCAAAGAAGTGGTTCTTAATATTAACTGTTTTATGCTGTATTGTAGTGGAAATTTTAAAATTCTGTTTGGAACTTCGTGGTAATATTGTAAGGAACAAATGCATACAGTTTTTCTTAAAATGTGATGATGATAATGATGATGATGAAGAACAGCTTTTATATGGCACCATTTGTTTGTAAAGAACATTTATCATTTTTCATTCATTATTTCACATATTTTAGGAAAGAATTACACTGTACACGTACTGGTGAGTGTCTTTCTTATTGCATAGGACTGCAACTTCCTAAATATCTTGAGCATGGTCGAAGAATACTGTACTTAAAAATGATATGTTTATGACAATTAAATATATGAGCAATACATCACAATTTTACAATGGCTTTTTTGAAGTCCTAATACAAGTGTAGAAAGTTTCATGAGACAAGCAATAGTCCGAGGGTGTAAACTGCACAGGTTTGAGAACTTATAAGTACAGTGCACTCCTGTTACAAGAAACATGGTTTAAAGTCGTTAATAAAGCGAAATTCTTGTTACAAAAAATCAAAAATTTAGGTTTCAAAATGATCATTAAACATAAACACTACAGCTATATACTGTTTGGTTATACTTGTACCCGTATGTAATTAAATTTTGTTATAATGAAAGAAAACTGTCAGTCCCAAGGACTTCATTTTAACAAAACAGGAGTGCACTGTAGTTTAAAATGTTACACAACATACACTTACTACACTGAGATTATGGGAATGTAGGATTTTGCAGGTGATCATGAGGTGGTCTCATCCACATCAGTCACCTCTGAGGCAAGTTGTCCCACAGAAAACGCAAGCTGTAGCATTCTGTCACACTCAATAGTAAAACATTACACGTGAACAAGTGATTGAAGTCTTTGACAAGGGTTTATTTTTTCTTTGCTACAAAAAACACACCAGCATAAATAGTACAATATGTACAAACTTATACATCTGAGAGAAGTTATACCATTTCCATCATGGATATGAAGCAGGCTGTAGGGAGGAGATTCAACATGAGGAACATTATCTTTGATAGATTGGGAACCATCCCCTTGTAAGGCTCATCATTCAATGAAATATGACTTTGCTTTGTTTCTAATACATGTACAAAAAGGCAGAGGGGATGGAACTAAATTTGACAACAAAATATGGATCCCTGTATTTCTGGGGGTTTTCTTCTCCCACATATCAATGCAGTGCACTCCCATTATAACGGACACAGTTATAACGAAATTCCAGTTACAACGAAGTAAAAATTCAGGCCAGACCATTATCCACCCAATGTTTGTTACTGTTTATTTTTTTAGTTATAACACAATTTCAATATAACGAAAGAAAGTTGCCGTTCCCGAGGACTTCGTTATAATGGGAGTCCACTGTATGGATATATTTTTAAGAATAGCAACAAAACATAATTTCACAAGTTCAGAAATTACAAATCGACTATCTTAGATGCTTGATTTTCCTGTCAAGAGACAGTTTGGACCTTACTAACATTTTGGATAAAATCACAGCACATACACATGACAGATGCAAAAGAAATAGAGCTTTCATTTTTTAATGAAATTGTTTGTGCTGGAGAATATTTGGTTCACAGAAAGCCACCTATGGAAAAAATGAACAAACAGGAGGCAGTAGAACCTTACCATAATTACAAGTATAGTAAACCTTGCATAAGTCAACCTCGCATATGTCAAATAATTACCAAAGTCGAAAGTCTTTCCAAGTCCTCTTCTCCTTATATTCTATTGATTTTAATCCCTCATAAGCTGAATTTTCTGTAAGTCGAAGCCATTTCTTCAGTCCAAATAGATTTGACTTAGGCGAGGTTGACTGTACATGTACTTTGACATCATTTAGCCACAATATACTGTAGTACACGGTACATAGTGTGAATTCAGAGAGTGCTAGTTAACCTAGCCATGTAGGACAGCACCAGATGCACACACTGTACTCCATTAGTGAAAGGTAACTTATACAAAACTGCCAGGAATGTCCTTCATCCCCTTTTCATCCTTTTGAGATTACAAGTAGCAGGGACAGTAACCGCTGAGTATGCTGTATAACATTCACCCTAAAGTTTGCTGGTCTCTCTATGATACAAATCCAGGTTTGGGGTTCTACCTCCTTCTTCCACTCAGATTTCAGGCCCTTCACTGCCAGGAATCAACTAAAAGAAAAAGATATTGAACAAAGAGATGCATACATGTACTTTTGTCAGTGAAAAATTATATTATTACTACAGACTCTTGTTATAAAGAAACAACTCTATGAGAGAGCAATCATCCTTGTCCCGATGTGATTAACTTGTCTATTTTATTGTTTGTCAAACACTGATACTGTATATCTACTTATTTACACAATGATTTCACTTTTCAGACGGAGTTGTATAACAAGAGTCCACTACAACCCAATGTACATACATGTACATGTGTGACGCACCATCAAATAGGCCTAAATTTTAGACTGACAAAAAGCTGCTAACTCACAAAGATGACCAAAAAAAAATTTAAAAAGGTTTATGAAATAGGAAAGTTTGATCTGTCATGGTTCAGATTTCCCTGTTATCTCAGAAATAAATAAGCCCTGCTCCTTTTGCCTCACTTGAATGTTGATATGTAAATACATTGTACATAAATGATATCAAATATCAGTGGATGTTTGGCATGATCTTCTCTGAATGATTCAATGAAATCTAAAGATTTTCTCCTCTTTTAAAGTACTGTATACAGTATGAAACTGTCACACATCCATCACACCTGTACAATTAAGTGTAGTTGTTCATTACACCGTCACCTAAAAACTGCACATGTTGTTACACACACCTTCTAGACATGTTGGGGCTCTGTCTGTTACATTGGAAAAGGACTAACAGCTTAGATTACTGTAAAACGAGGAATGTTCGCATGCATTTTAATTTCGCGAGAGCCAAGATTCGCGAAATTTAAATGCACATGAAAGTTCTTGTTTACACTATGCATTGAATGTTAAAGGCAACTCACGAAAATTTCATGCCGCGCAAAAGGCTGTCGGCTCCAATTCGCCAAAAAATTCATGCCGCGAAAATATGGTGTTTTACAGTAGTACTAGTACATGATGTACTTAGGAGTGAAGATGCCCTCACAAATTCATTAGTTATCAACATCACAGACAGATTACTCACCATGGTGATGTTGTTTCCATTCAAGAGGATCTGGTCAAGTTTTGTCACTCTCCTGCCCTCTGCCGTTGTTTCACTGGGAAATTCAAGCAGAAACATAGTAAATTCATATCTGCTATCTTCAAGGTTGACATGAAAATATGCAACCTGACCCGCACTGACCCATTCAACAGAGCTGCATGCAGAGTGGGTGTTACGCTGCCTCCTGCCTAGTACCCCAGAACCTGGAATATCCACAGCAGAAAACTAAATTCTGGGTCAGGTCAAATATCTTACAAAGAGCTTTTCATATTGAACCACTTCTTCAAAAATGTATTTCCATAGTGAATAACTCCTACAGAAAACTGTGCAGAAGAACTCAAACTGTGTTGCATTTGTCTACAGATCTACAATGTATGAACATGTTTTTTGCGACTTCCAGTTAAGAGTTACTGTATACATGTACAATTTGTACTTCCACAAACAGGAGAAGTAGGTATAACACAAAACAGAATCATTACTACAGGAGTATGTTACTTATCATAATTTATCATCAATAAGGGAAGATGGGGAAGGGGAAATATGAACTTCATCATATTTTTGATTGTTTCATATCTTGACAGTTAGTCTGACTTTTTCCATCATATTCTTGTCTGATTACATCAGAATATATCCTATGATAACCATATTATATGAAATACATTACGTATTGTAAAGATGGACAATTTATTTTAAAGTATGTTTGTAATTACATTTTTCATGCCCTTTAATACAATCAAAACAATTTGCTTCTCATTGTATGGCATCATGCCAGGGCTGCCAACACTGGAAACTAGTTGAGAGTGAGACTCCCATAGGCCAATGCTATAATTTAGGAGTCAAAATGAGTGAGATCAATAGAAATGCATGCATTAAAATGAAATCAAGTTTTAGAGTGAGAAAGGACCAAAATGCGTGAGTCTCACGCTCAATGCGTGAGAGTTGGCAGCCCTGTCATGCCCATGTGAACCTATGCAATTTAAATACACGTAATTTGTCAACAGTAAGCAAATTAAAAATGTGACATGTTTTAGTCGAATAGATCTAAATCCTATAACTTTCAAAGATTAGTGTGTTTTTAATAGTCACATTTCATGCAACATCATAAAAATGTACAAACATGTAGTTCTCACTGTATAATGCCCATGTGAACCTACACGTACACCATTGTATGCTATTACTCATAATGTGTCAACAGGTAGCAATGTTAAATATGACACTTTTTTTAACTGATTGAAACTAATCCTGTAAGTAATTTTCAAAGAATTTTCACAGAAGTTCCCACGCAGTATCTTTCAACCACTTAATGCTCAATGTACATTATACAGTACTAGCCCTATTTAATACTGGAATCAAATCTGCCCCCTCAGTGCACTCACTTGTTATGAAATTTGACTGTTTTAGAATGACAATCAGGTGTTAGCTAACAATGATATGTAGGGTAATTCTAGAAAAACTGATTTTGAACCTTTTATCTTAAAGTCCACTTCCTGATCATACTTACAATTCAATGACATCCTCTAGAACCATGTCTGATACAAGTCAGTCAAGGGATTGACATCGAAACCATAAGTACAACACACAAATCCCTAAAACCAGTATGCACCTTCATTCAAGTACCTGTCTTGGTCATGTAGTGTTGTAATCTTGAATAAACCTACTCAAGTGGTATTGGTAATTCTCACAGTACCTGGGCTCTATAAAACCTACTGGTACTACAAGTTTTCTGTGACAATTTTGCCACAATATTAAATTAATGTTAATTTTCTTTTTAATGCCACATACTGTGCAGCTTCAATTTTGCTCATTAAAGGGGAAGTGGCCTCATATAAAGTCCTTGCATAAGTTCTCCACATATTCATTTCTTAGTTCAAACAAGACTTTAAAGACAAAGTACACAAAATTGTAGGGGAACTGTTTAAATAAAGGTTTTGAAAAGCATATTTTGTTGCATGAGTTTATTTCCTTTGCTTTCACTTGCCCTTTCCCTCTTAACAGGTAATATTGGTCCTACATACTGTACCTGTACTTTATAATGAACAAATGAGGTGTGTTGATAATGTTTTCACCCCAACAAATTTTAGGACATTTATACGTCTTGGTACAAAATTGAGTTATTTATGCATATAGACCCATCCCCCCAAAAAAACAAAAACAAAAACAAAAACAAAAACAAAACAAACAAAGAATAATAAATAATGATAATTCAACAATGTATGTAAGTATGTGAAGAGGTGGCAGAAACCACAAAATTACAGAAATAATCCATACTGTATATTTGCATTTTTCAGGGTTAAAATAATCTGTTATACTCTCAAAAGTCTTAAATTGACTCAACACTAATTACAACAGTGCCCCTGTACTTGTTTTGTGACCACAGCAAGATGGTCCAGAGGAAAGGATACTGACGAAGTCATCAAAGCCAAGAAGTGTGCCGACGATTTCTTTATCAGTCTTCATGACTATGTGAATCCTGGAGCCGATACACTTGTCCACAAGTTCTATTGGTAAAAATCAAGACATTCTTAATCAGGATTAAAAAAAAATGATCACTATGAATGAAAATGATCATATGTTATGATCATCAAACTTTGACTGAGTCAAAGGATGGATTAGTAACAATCCAAGCAAACTCACAAGAATACCAGCTGGAAACACTATCATGATTTTTATTTCTGATAGTATTTTTTTTTTTTTTTTTTTTTTGGTCAAAAGGGCCTGAGCTTTCGATCCCAGCAGAATCTTCATCAGAGGCAAAATGACAAACAGGCAGGGAAAGCAATCACATATTTTAAGGACTACATGCAACAAGAACAGTCATGGAGGGCTAGGGACACAGAACAAAGAAAACAAACCGGGAAGGGTTGGAGGTCATGGGCAAGGAGCCAAACAGGTAAAGGGAGGGGGATTAAAGCAGGAAGGTGGACAGACAAAAGAGAGAGGAGGGTCAGTGATGATCCCGAGGACCATGGGGGCAACTTGTGAAGGATGAGGATGAATAGGGGGGCAACAGTATTTTTTGTACACAAACATTTAGCGCTCTACACTCTTTGAACAGGCCCTATAAATAGCAAATGTGATTCAAATGACCATTTTTACATTGCTCATGTTGGCAACTACAATGTGTTCTGCAGGGGTATCATTCAAAGGTTTGCTCCAGAGATCTTTTCTTATACATTGTAAAATGGTTGAGCAAAGGATTTTTTTTTTTTTTTTTTTTTTTTTGCCCTAGTTTGAAGACATTAAACTTTAGGGACTGTACAGTATTGGTTGAGGTGAGGATTCAGGTTTATAACATTTCTAAGTGAGATAATGAGAAACCTCTTATGAAATAAGAGCATGTGACTTTAAGAAGGATTCAACGTTTATTTGATGATGTTTTCAAATGGCTGAGATATCCAAAAAAGTAATAATAATAAAAGGCGACAGGCCACGCCAGTTTTATTAGGATCTCTTTGTTTCACATTGTTTTTGGATATCTCAGCCATTTCAAAACCAATTTTCATCAAATAAACTTTTGATACCCCTTTAGGTAAGCATGCTCTTTGACATCTTATAGAGTGTTTTCTGAATATCTCGCAAAATGTTAAAAGCTAAATCCTCACCTCAACCAGAACTGTACACACCCTTTAATCATCCACTGTCATAAAGTTGTGCAGAAACACAATCGCTTGATATTTTTTGCATTCCTTGGATACAATTAAACATATCATTTGAGCATTGACTTGTACTAAAGACAGAAGACTAGATAGCTAGAGACGGAGTGTCAAGTTCTCTGTCACGTTACTTCCATGAGTTATGATTTCATACTCGCCTAGTAGTAGAACCTAACATTACTGTCGTTAGACCCTGGCTGACTCTGCACTGGAGGCTGCCATGTGATACACAACAACCTGTATTTTTGTCATATCACACACAGTTGCACTTCTATCTAATACGAGTAAAGACATCTGTAGAACCTGGAGCAAGTCTACCGTACTGATGTTGACTCACTTAATCAATTCATGGTCACTGACACTGTCACTCGTAACTTCTTAGGTTAGAGTAAAAATAGTACTAGGCCTAACAGCTTAACTCTAACTAGTTACTAACGTTAGTAGAAACCTAGTATTCTTCGTAATATCATTCAATACGGTGGAAAGACTCAAGGCAAGTGAAACAGTCAAATTTAAACATTGAAGTGAACATTGCACAAGAAGCTGGAAACTGGTGCGAATTATTGTAAGACTGGGATTCAAGTCACGAGAATAGCATAACAGTTGTACAGGCGAGAATTTGGGGACAGAGTATTGTGACTTAACTTTTAACGTTATATTTCTACCGTTCTATATTATTATTATAATTTAACATTTTTATCTGTCTATCCATCCTCTCGATTCTTCTAGTTATTTCTAGTAATTTAACTACAGCGTACTTCTTACTGAAGCATGACTCACTCTCGAGGTAGCCGTAGACAGCTATTCGAATAATCAATATCATAAGATTGGTTTACCTAGCGGTAGAAGGTGAGAAGGATTAGAGGCAGTCATCTTTACTACTTTAGTTGTCGCCTAGCACGGCCGATACATCACAAAGGCAGAAGCCGAAGGTGGATAGTGGAGGTAGGGTACCGGAGGAGCGCAGCCGGGAGGCGGAGGGAGCACCACACCTTTGTCCACAGCACAGAGTACGTACGGTACGGTAGGCAATTCGATCACCACGCAAGTAAGTGGCAAACAACTGACGTTTTATGCTGGCCGGATGCAATGGAGGGTTCTCAGCAAGATCGAAGAAGAGAGCAAGAGCGAGATACAGAGTGCAGGTCTATTGACCGAGTATTGTCGACTAATCTCACTCCACGCACATTACCCTTCACGCTCAGGTCGTCATCCGTGGCCGTCCGTCTCTACCGCTCTCGATCTCAATCATCATCCCCGAATTTTGATGCATTCATCACACACACTGCGACACGCGACGCAGCATCCAAACAACGCTGGGTACGAGTATCGCGTGCGGACTACAAAGTGACTGAAATTTACGACAGAATTTGCTTGGTCGATTCTATGGTGTTACTTTCGTTTCGAGACGGAAGGGATTCAAGTCACGAGTGAATTTCACCGTTCAAGTGCTATAGTTCAATGTCAGTGGAAATTCGACAGTTTGGATGAAAACATTATTTGAAAAGTCAAATTATGGCTTAGAGTGTAGAAAATGTCTTTAATAAATGATAAAGGATAGTTACAATGCATGATGATAATGCTAAGAAATTATTGTAAGACAAGTTGATGATAAAATTAAATGGTAATGAATTACACGAATTATGATCTTGCACTGGGGGCAAAAGTAAAACCGAGTTTAAGTTAAAACTTACGATAACTTTGGATAGACTCTACTGGGTGGCTAATCATCAAACTGTGTTTCTTTTTAGCCAATTTTAATTCAGGAAGGAATAGTATGAAAGACAGAGAAAAGGAAAAGATATACTCGGTATCTGCAAGGGATAGGCCTATAGTCCGTGCATATTCCTCCGTGCGTATGTTTATTCTCCTTTGATATGTAATGTAAACATTGATACAAAGGTTTAATCAATATGGGCCCAAACATTATAATCGTCAGGGGGTCGATCCGTTTTCATGATGGGAGGGGGTGAAACACGTGCGAGGGAGCGGGAGGATGGTGTATAAGTAGCTGAATAGGATAATTTCAGGAGGGGGTATCTCCCCCCTTCCACACTAGGGAGATTTTGCGTCTTCTGACCTGAAATTCAGCGATTTGATGCAGATATTAATTTGTGAAATATTTAGAATGTATATATAAGGAAAATAAAAAGGGTCTATCATACTCACAGGGAAATTTAGTGGTTAAATCGCGAAATCTCATCTCTTATTTCCGCGTGTGTATGCGTCATCATCGTAATGGGGATAAGTCTATACTGTTTTATGGTAAAAAACAAACAAACAAGAGGAGTGGATATGTCTGTGAATGTTCTCAGTCATTCAGGTAAAGTATCACATGAACTATATCGGTAAATCTAGTCACCTGGACTTACTTGTAATTTCGAGTCAACAACCAATTGCCTCCAAATATCAGTCGGCCTGATGAAACGTCCCGAAGAGGACGTGAAACGTCGTTCCCCCAAATTACAAGTAAGTCCAGTTGACTAGATTTACCAATATATACGTAGTTCAAGAGGGGGTTGGGCTTGTGTATTTTTTTTTAATAGAAATGAAGTAAAGCGATCTGATGCACACTTTTTTTGGTGAAAATTTTCATTTGGGCCCAAAGTGTAGACTAAGTCTACAGATGGGAACGGGCAATGGGAGGTTGGGGGCAATAGCATACCCTTCTCATATTATAGGGAGCTTTTGCATTTTTAGAATGAGATATGGCGCATTCCCACATTGGCGGAATATCTGAACATTATAATATCAATTAGAGAAGTATAGTAAAAGTCTGTGCATTGAGGGAGGTGAGAGGGGATTGAGGAGGGGTTAGCCCTATCCCCCCCCCCCTTTCACATTGAGGGAGATTTTCCATTTTTATGATTGTAATTCACACAATTTGACTCGCTTTTCTGGAAAATTATTGTCAATCATCAAAGTGTATGTATAGTCTGCAATGTATAGGCATGGAGGGGAACGGGCAGGAGAAGGGTATAATAGTGGGAGAGAGCTATTCCCAACCCTCAATTCCCTGGTTGAGAAGGCTTATATATATATATATATGATATATTTCTTCTTCTTTTTTTTAAATTGACATTGAGGTACAGCAGGCATATATCTCCCATATGCATTTTTGATGGAATATTTGGGAAATTATATGTAAGGTCTAAGGTCAAGAAGGCATAAAATCTGACATCGGACCTGAGTGAGGGGAGGGTTAATTAGAAGAGGAGGTATATCCCTATAATTAATGAGGAAACTTTGGAGTTTTTGGAATTGGTGGAGCGACAAATCTTGTGCGCACTTTTGATGAACCTATCAGGCAATTCTAAATTTTGTCAATATGAAAAGTGTACCAAGACTTGAGAAAGAGGGAAAAGCAGGGGAGGGTGTGAAACTTATTTGGATCGACGCCCCTGACCAAAGTCGAGTCGTGATATCAATCGCTTATACATTTTGTTTATATTATCAGTGCAAACGTCTACCGAACGCGCGCGAATTAGCAAAAAAAAAAATATATAGGCTGTAGAAACGTAGGAGTCTGCCAAAATTTTTAACCTTAGTTTGGGCACCACTCACTCATTTTCATCATAAAAAAAGAAAGGAAAGCAATCCTAAAAGAAGACAAAGGAGCCCAAGGATGCCACTTATCCAATAGGCCTGATTTCCTCTCCTATATATCTCACATTCGTTATACCCCATTATGGAAAAGGTTAAAAGCGGCGGCTTCACATAATAGGCCCATACTATGTAGGCCTATGATTATATACACGCAACTTTATTTTTGCCTTTTTTTCCACCTTTCAAAACTTGGGAGGGGGAAACAATGGGCATTTTATCAGTATACGAACTTCTGTGGGATGATCCGTTGACTATAATTATGACAAGATCAGAGTCATTCTCATGATTATGGAGAATCTCTCCACACAATTCTTCATACCCAAAAGATTTTAACGTTGTATGATAATATATAAGTATATTTAAAGTAATTCTATGTTTTTATGGCATAGAAAGCTTTTACCCAATTCTCTGCTGCGTTATTTCAATTTAAACTGCCATTTATATTCATTCATACCGTATACCAGAAATGCTGAGAATTTTCACATGCCAAAAGTAAAAACATCGTCATTTCAGAAATCTGTGTTTTATATCAAGGTCCCCTCATATGGAATTCAATACCAGATGATATTCTTTTCTCTTTTAATGTATTCAAACGTAAACTTAAGGAGAATTCTATACTAAATTACCATTCCTATTAACTTCTTGACATGCTTGGCTGGCATTATTTCATCTAATGATTAACTCAGTTTGTGTTTGTATACATCTGTCTTCGTAATGTATAGTGTTTTGTGTATCATTGTTGTATTTCTTTTGTTTTGTTCTTACATCGGTATATTTGGTCATTCCGCGTTGTTTAAAAATATGAAAATGATTACCACCGATGCATTTTTTATTGATTATCCGGGTCGGCCAGATCTTAAGGAATTTTTTAATTCCTCGTTGGTTGCTTCCCTTCAGCTTTATATGTATTCCATAGATCCGTTTTTACTCTGTGCTTGTCATGATGTTAATCATTGTTATTCTTTGTTGTTGTTTTTATGCAGAACAAATAAATTCAATTCAATTCAATTCAATTCAATTCAATTCAATATAATAAATGTGTAATGTGATCAGAGGTCCAGATCTATGTGACATTTCTGATCTATAGCAATGAATCTACTATATACCACTCACATACACGTGTTCACTTCAGGGGCCGCGGAACCGGTGGGGGGCTGGGAGGCTGCAGCCCCCCCACACACACACACACTTTTGGTTCCTGAAAAAAAAGGAAAATCGGGGGGGGGGGGGGGGTCACAACACCCATGAATTTGAATATCTAAAGATTCCCGTCTAAGCACCGGCGTAGCCCCCTATATAGATTCTGAATAATTCTGAGTGCACAAGACTTATCACTTAGGGCCTATACATTCCGAAAACTTAAAAGTTCCCTCGTGTACAAGGGGAATATCCCTTTTTGATCAACCCTCATCAGACTACAAGGGGAATATCCCTTTTTAATCAACCCTTTCCTTTCTCGTTTCCTCCGATCATTTTTTAAATGTTTTCCCAAATATTCCATCAAATATGCGTATACGAGATAAAATGTATATCTCAATTTCAACTGTAAAAAGGCAAAACCTCCCTCGAATGGGAAGGGTGGGGATAGCACTCTCCCACGCTTTCTCCCTGTTTGCCCCCCCCCCCCCCCCCGCCCTGTGCATACAAGAAGTATAGACTATGGCTACACTTCGAGTTTTCCAAATATACGCCACAAAATGTTTGCACCAAAACGTTTAACTGCAATCAGAAATACAGAGTCTCCCTCGTGTATAGGAGGGAGAAAAGGGAATAGGGCTTATCCCCTCCCACCATATCCTGCTATGTCTACTTCCACAGACTTGCACTTCTCTGATTGACAAATTTTCAGATATTCCAAGAGAAGTGTGCGCCAGATTGTTGAATTTCAATTCTAAAAATGAAAAAAAAAAGCTCCATCGAAAATGGGAGGGATATCTTGCCACTCTCCCGTTGATTAGTCCCCTCTATAGACTTAGTACACTTTGGGGAATGACAATTTCCGAATTTCCCACAAAAAGAATGCTTCAGATCGCTTTATTTCAATTTCAAAAACGAAAAAGCTCCGTCGAGCGGGAGGGGGCATCCCCCTCCCACCCCCTCTACGTCATTAGACTTTGGAATAAGAGCTATGTAATGCCGTGATTTGCTATTAACACTTTCCTGAAAAAAAGCCTTAATTATTTCCATTATTTTTTTGGGGGGGGAGCTAGAAAAAATTCCAAGTGTTGCACCAAAAGTTTGCACCAGATCGCTGAATTACAGGTCTGAAAATGTAAAATTACCTTCGTGTGGGAGGAGAAATATCCCTTATGTACACCCTCGTGTGCATGTCTTTTCTTTTTGATATTGCTTAACAGGCAACGTTCATGATGTTTATTGTAATATCCAAGGCAAGAAGTTTATTTAAATGCTACCACTTTATAGGCAAATTGTTCAATATCCTGCTTCCTTGAACAAGTGGGGGCATTTCAAGTCGATAAAACACGCAAAATATGCATCAAATTGCACCATTTTATAGGCCTACAACATCAAAATGCAAAAAGTTCTCACCGTTGAAGATGAATCAATTGTCATACTTGTACCAAAGATCCTCATGTGTGTAGGATCTTTGCTTGTACGTAGATCACGGTGATTGTATTAACGTATATTAATTTACTTTGTAAGAGAGAGGGAGGGGGGGGGGAGGGGGAGGAGAGAGAAAAAGAAATTCCGGTTGTGTTGTTTTTTATATTGTGAAACCACCATACATTAGAAAGACAAAGCTTCCTATTCCGTGTAGGTTTAGGCTTATATGGTCGTTTTTATAAAAATTAGACAGTTTTAAAGCTTTAAAAAATCATAATTTACATAAAGGAAGAACGAAAAGTTAATTCAACAAAATTTTTATTAAAAAATTGAATTTTCAATGAAGTATCGTTTTTTTTAATACTTTTACAGTAGGGTAAATAAGTAAAGAAATGTCTGAATTACGACTAAAATTGAGCTAAGCGACTTGTGTTGTTCAGTTTTGTCATAGCACGTTGTGCCCAACAGAACTCTATGAGTTCTGTGTTGTGTCCCCGTACTGTCCCCGTCTCGCAGTCGGGCATTTCGTATGTGCGCGGGTCGTAAGTACGCTAATGTATGCAGGCGGCATGAAAAGCGCCCACACGCTGAAGGTGCTGAAGGATTCTACTGATCCTCGAGCTTGCTCTGCGCCTATGCGCCAGCGGTGTGCGACTTTAGTGTGTATCCCATCTGCGTGTAGCGTGTGTGTGTGTACCGTGCGTGTGTGTTACGTGTGCGCAAACCATCGCCGGAACAGTCATGTCTGCGAAATGACATCCTAGTCAGTGACTGACCACTTTCAAACCCAAAATCAATAACTTTTAAGTCATTTCGCGACTAGTTGTCTCAGGCATTTGGGATTACATGATGTCAAGCTTCACATGAAGCCTGAATCGTCACTGTATTAGATAGAAAAAGAGATTGCTGCCGCCCTTATCGAGGCGGCAACTTCTACAATTTCGGGTCCTGCTTCTGGCGAACAAAGCGCAGCGGCTTTGCGACTGTACTACTACTAGAGGGCCGCTTGGTGTCGAGTTAAACCTGACTTCGCTTCGGATAGAAGAGGAAGGATAAGGAGAGGGCTTGAGTCGCATCATCACACAGAACTGAGACTGAGAGCATAAAGCTACTCAACAGGAGACTAAAATGGCGAGCGACGGACCCGGCGGAGATCTGAAATGGGTGGTAAGCATACCATCGTGTAGGCTAGTAAAGTAGTAGTAGAATCTAGACATTATCCATTCTTTATTTCTGATGCTACATTTAATGCGAGGTACTGATTTGAGTGATGAGACGAGTGAGCAAGGCATGGAAAAATGTGTTACCAGTAACCTGCGAAACTGCAAGCAGTTTGCAAGCGAGTGTGTGTGTGTGTGTGTGTGCGCGCGCGCGCTTGGACCTCGACTCCCACCCAGGCTTGTTTTCAAATGTCATGTTCATGTTGTATGGTTGAGTGTTATGGAAGCAGGAGCCCGTCAAAAACATGGATATACGTCACGTAGCAATTCGAATTACTACGCGACGTAAATAATTACGTCGAGTCGTAATTCGAATTACTACGCGACATAATTATTTGCGTCGTGTAACAATTCAAATTACTACACGACTTAATTCCGAATTACTGCTCAACGACTTCATGTCACGACATTAAATGAATTAGTGTCGTGTTGCAATTCCCAATGCTACACAACGTAGTACAATGCGTAGTAATTCCAATTACAACGCGACGCAAATAGTTACGTTGTGTTGTAAATAAATACAACACAACGTAGATGTCTAGTTCCGAATTACTGCTCAACGACTAACGCAGCGAATTAGCGTAGCGACGTTAATTCAACCAATGGGATCGTTCGTAATAGTGTGTGAAAACCAAGGAGGAGTGAATCTTGTGCATGCAATCCGCTCACTGCGTGCTGGTGAAAACCGAAGCTGGCTATACAGCTGGGAGGTGGAAGTTCCTTTCCACCTCCCTGCTATACTGTACAGCGAGCCACATGCATTTCGTTGACAGTACAATCCTATGAAATGTTTATAACCTAAATTATAGGGCCTACATTGTATCAGAAAATATGTATTTAAGGTATACCCGCTAACCAAATACTGACAAACATGATGTAGGAAATGAGTGTCTAGCCCTTTGGCACGTGCACCATGATGCATCACTGAGGAAATAACGAACGATTTCATTGGTTGATTTAATGTCGCTACGCTAATTCGCTGCGTTAGTCGTTGAGCAGTAATTCGGAATTACGTCGTGTTGTAATTATCTACAACACAACGTAGTTATTTGTGTTGTGTCGTAATTGGAATTACCACACGACGTAATTATTTATGTTGTGTAGCATTATGAATTTCAACAGGACACTAATTCATTTTATGTCGTGACATGAAGTCGTTGAGCAGTAATTCGGAATTACGTCGTGTAGTAATTCAAATTGTTACGCAACGCAAATAATTACGTCGCGTAGTAATTCGAATTACGACTCGTAGTAATTCGAATAACGACACGACGTAATTATTTACGTCGCGTAGCAATTAGAATTACTACGCGACGTATATCCCTGTTTTTGACGGGCTCCTGCTTCCATAGTGTCCAACAGTAAACACATCGACACCCTACTGTTTTTCTGTGAATAGATATTTAAAATATCTCACAATTTGCCTGAAATTTTACTCTCAGATCACATGTATAGAAAATACTCTGAATTCACAGGCACACACTGAAAATGCGATTTGCGGTACACTCTTTCAAGATACGTGTAATGGCTTCGAATGCGTGGGTTGTTATTTTGACGCACTCAGTTTCACGTAGTAGTTTTGAAACCAACACCTGTGCACCCCTACCCTCCATTTACATGTAACAATACACAATGTGAAATGAATGCAATGCTTTTCCTATGTGCCATTTTGATAATGCACGGTATCATTGTTTTGCTGTTGATCTCGTTTATTATCAGGTTTTACAGTAATATTTTGACATCTTCTAATCCCCAGTAAAGAATCCCCAGTAGTCTCATGCGTGAAAGTTTGTTCTTTACCCGCAATGCTATAAAGAAGTGGTCGGTTTCAATGTACAGTGTCGATGTGTTGGACACCTACAATGTACTACTGTATACTGTGGTATGTCTTAAGTCAGTGTTGTGAAGAAGAAGCACTCGTGTAAGTAGAATCTAGACAGTTCATGGTCTAAATTCTACTCTACACCCCTATACATGTAGACATCTATGTATTATCAACCTGTCCATCAACATGCAAGGCCAAGGGTTGTATGTGAACATGTCAATTTAGTTACCCACGAGTTGTGTTGTGGCAGATGTCTTTTTGACTGGTCACTGTATTTCTACCCCAGCAGAGTACACCTGTAGGTAACCTCAGCAAATCTTCGAGCCGAGGGGTAGACCCTCTAGAAGGCATGCATTGCCAAAAATAAATAAGAAATAGATAAAAAATAATAAATCAATTAAGTGAAGCCACGAAGCTTAATGCAATTTTTATCTGTACAGTCTGCTTTAAGACTTCCAGATGACTTGTAGACCTTATGCTTGGCATTTGAACATCTATTCTTGATTGGTGATACCTACTAGACCTAGAGGTCTAGTTCTACAAAGTTTCAAAATTAATAGTGATTGCGATGAGTAATAAAGTTTTTCACAATTCATCAAAAAAAAAATCTCAATGCATGAGGATGATGACATAGCTTCATATACAGTAGACCTAAGAATGATTGATTGGATGCTCCAGTAAACAAAACAAAAGAAGAAAGCATGCATAAATTCTAAGCAGGTGAAAAATGTTGCTAACTCACCAGATTATGTGAGCCTCCTATGTCATCATCCTTGTTCAGTATAATTTGTTTTGGGTTTTTCAGAGTATTGGTCTATTTACTCAAAGACCACAATGAATTCCACGAATCTGGGTCATTCCATGGGGTTGGGTCTTCTCTAGATTTTCATGTTGTGTAGGGAATAAAAGTCATATTCTGAAAAATTTATCAAATAATTGTCTGTGGTTTGCAGTTATTCTGGGAGAGAAATGTGTGAAGAATTATTTGATGAAAAAAAAACAAGCCTGTGTACAAATGTATTTTGTCTATGACTGTTTCACTAATGATGTCCCATGGTTTTTTGTGGTTTATGTTGTGACATAAATATATGCCATTTTCATGGCAATGTAAAACAGGAATATACAACCTTTCAGCATTATGCCTATCATAATTAAGAGAGGCAAGGTGACTTCTACAAAGACTATAAGGCACATAAACATTTATAACAAAATAAGAACACCAGAGCATCTTCAAGCAACCTCATACCTATGTTACAAACGATGTCCATGGCAATTTTTGTTGTAACATAGGTATAGCATGGTTTTACATACACTTCCAATCATAATATGATTAGAAACTTTATTTCTATAATGAGATTTATATTTCAGGAGTATTCTTATCCAAAAATTAGCATCAAAATCCTCCAAATAAACGAGAAAATACGGAACATATCACTGTACTTCAGTGCGATGTCCGGCCTCTTCGTGTAACGTAGGTAAGGAAAGACGCGTCTCGCGATAAAAAGAAGAGCTACTAACTTCAGCAATCATATTCATGTCACTGGCAGTCCTCCCCCAATGGCAGAAAAACTACTCACAGCCAACATACACCTACCTGGACAGCGCAAGATCTGTTTTTCTGCCGTTGTCCATGTAACGTAGGTACAGGAGTTTTAATGTTTCTGATGTCAATTGGTAAGCTTTTACACTATTTTACAAAAATAATAACATTTGTCATATTCTGTAACTCTATTAGAGGAAAAAAAACGACATCTAAACCTCTGAACTGGCCAAAAATACTGTGGACGATGATACTGTAGTCCCACATACTGAGATATTTGTTACAGGTTCATGTTCATAATTTTGATTGCCAAATTTTCCGTCCATGCCGATCTCTGCAAAAGGAGCATATATTCCTCTCTTAGAAAACCATACAAAAGTATATCAGTGTATCTTCACTGCAAAATAAAATTGTTTTACCTCCCGATTATTGTGAATTTTTGGACCCTTTTGTCATTATATATCTACCAAGGTAAACGTGCTAGAGTTAGTATTAATCACTATCTACTAGTTGGAAAACGTAGATGTCCAGACTGCATCTGAACTAGAGAAATAGAGTTTGCCTTATTTTGCTGGTGATATTGAGGGAACTAGGAGCTGTGAAATTCTTTCTCTTTAACAGATTTACTTCGAAAATGTCAATGTTTTCCTTCCAAGATTTCACTGACCTGTTAGATGCTCTGATGAAGTTGTCAACATTTCACAAGGATTCACCATTTCCATTCCATGTTCACCCACTGTGAAGTCTCAAAGCTAAAATGCCAGTGTCCTATTCAGTTTGGGTGGGTAGTGGGTAGGAAAGGCTTCAATAAAATTATGAACCCCAATCAAAATTGGACTATTATTGCTCTACACTATTATTCAAAAAGAGGGCAACAATTTCGATGGGGGATGAATATAAAATAGGGCCTAGTATTATTTTGGGAGTCTATTAAGGTCCATAACCGTAAACGTAACCCTGACCCTAGCCCTAACTTTAGCTAGGACACTGGGGACAGCGACCTGCCCTTCCTACAGTGTAGCTTGCATCTGAAAACAAGTTTTTAGCATAGAGTATGACAATGATATTTTCCTATGTTTTACATGCCATATTATTGTTATTAATATTTACATCATTTTAAGCATAACCCATTTTTTTTTTCAATTTTGGTGGGAGGTACACATGGAACTCTAGCTAATGGGTATGCCAAGAGGTAGAAATGTAAGCAAAATTGTTAAAATTATTTAATTCCATTCATAAACACACAGATACATCAACAGGAATATATAGTCAACCCCGACAAAAATTTTCTTTTAATTTTTTTATTCTATTTCTCTTTACACCTTTTGTTCAGTTTTTTGATGAATCTGCCATGGCTCCTCCTCTACCACCGCTACATGTTAAACTACATGAAAGAGTAAAAAGGACACATCCACAGCACTCCACAAACAGAGAGGAAGCCGACAAAGCAACACCCAAGAAGAGCGAATGTAACAAACTAGACAAGAAGAAAACTGCACAGAGGGAAAATGGACAGAAGAAAAACAAAAATCGAGGGCTAAATGGACATTGGACAAAAGAGCAGAAATTAATTTCAAACAAAGAACATGGAGAAGACAAGAAGACTTGTCTGATTTCTCTTTATTACATGTAGTTTTCTTAGTTAGTTGACAACTAGTTGATGATGTTGTTAGTGTATATTAGGTCAAATTGTGTAAAGCTTCACTTTCTTCTTCTTCTTCTGATTAAGTCTGCCTTCTTTCATATCAGAGTTACAAAGAATTGAAGTCTGTGTAACATAGGTATTGTTCCACAGGTGTGCAGTAGATATAATTCCAAAGAACTGTTACAATAGTGTTATTTGTGGGAACATACATAAAGTCTATATGTGTAGGTTTTAACATCTCACACCACAATAAAGGAAATCGGTTGATATGTCGTAGTGTACCTATGTTACAAAGACATACTGTCCGTGTAACATAGGTAGTACACCGTGGGCGAGGTTGTTGTCTGAAAACCCCTGATTATAACAATAAAATCATGTTTTCACTTGAATACCCATACAAATCACTTGCTTCAATTGTGGTGCTTTTAAGGATATTGTCATTGTATCACTCTTGATGAAAAAGTGAAACCTTTGATTGAAATTGTTAATGGTTTGTAGAAAAAAACATGTTAATAAAAGTGGCTTGCAGTTGACATCAGAACATACAATCTTACTAATAATGATCTCATGCGCCTGTTAAATAACATGTTGATGTGCTATGGACGAAAAAAACGTGGATGTGTTCATTGTTATCATTTCAGAACACAAAATGATGAAGGATGTCAACAAATGAAGTCCGTGTAACATAGGTATTTTGCCATACCTGTTTACCCATGCTGACTGAAAGTGTGTGAAGTAATAAACAGATTTCTAGTGGAATATGTTGAAGAATGGGAGTAACAAATCAGGGGGAAAAAGGAAATTTCAATTTACCCAACTTGAATTTTCAACTTGTATGTCACAATTTCAGTCCCAACCCCATGGAATTACCCATCTATTTCACATATCAATTTATATACTACTGTACATGATGTAAAATTAAAAGAATTGTCTGGAATTCTCCTTTAAAACTGGGAGCAGATGATGAAGGACCAATACAGTAGTTGTAGTTCTAACCATCATGCACTATGAAACATGTACATTCAGCAGGGCTGCACACTACACTGTAACCCATTTTTTCTACTGATTCAACCTGTCTGTTGGACCAGTTTGTAGGTACCCAGTTTTCCATTTTTCACTGGTCCACTCCTGAAAACGTTACTGGTCCGACAGTGATTTTGACTGGTCAGGGACCATAGGACCAGTGCCAGTGAGCAGTGTTGCATTCAGTGTACAGTATACATACTTGTTACTCTGTGTGATAGGATTAAGAGCCAGAACTTATCAGTCCATTTAATGGTATGCTGTCATTTGGCTCATAATACCTGTCAGTGTATACAGCCACACTATATCTTTGCCATCCATCCACAGGCATTTCTTTGGTCATAGCCATGGCCTTAATGGAAGGATGACATTAGGCCATTAGCATTACGGTATATCACATCAATCCCTCAGGCCTGACCCCGATACTGTGGTGGAGTCTGTAGCAAAACTTTGCCTGGTGGAAAAAAAAAAAGAGAAACAGAAAGGATACATTTTATTCATTAATGCAGTTGAAAATTCTACATCTAAGTTGGTGACTTACAATGGCTGCCCATGTCTTTCATCCTGTGCCCAGACTCTATTTGATAAGGAGCGAGAGAAGGAAAAGGCAGCAGCAAAGAAGGCAGAAGTCAAGACTGAGGTGAAGGAGGAGATCCCCGACCTTCCGCCATTCGGTTCCGGCGATGGCAAACCAGGTGGGAAAAAGAAGCTCTCTGTGGAGAGGATCTACCAGAAGAAGACCCAACTGGAACACATCCTCCTGCGTCCCGATACCTACATTGGTTCAGTTGAACCAGTCACAGAGGTATACAGGTCCTGCCACTTCTGGACCCTGTTTTATCAAAAGATAAAATCGATTTTAAATTTCCTTACCACACAGGCTGCCATGGACTTACAGTTGAAATCAACTATATGATCAATTTTAACTCTTCATAAAACAGGGCCCAGGAGTAACTTTAATTGCTTTTTTTCTGTCATAGTTGTGTTCCTAATGAGGTTCTTGCACTTACAGTCACAATATATTTGATTAATTCAAATCTTTGTTTTATTCATGCTCCAGTACTTCTTTTTAAAGGAAACCAAAGCTTAAATATAAATGTGGATTAAGTGAAAGTGGCATTAGTGGAACACATCAGTGAAAGTTGGAGGAAAATCCAAATGACGTCATGAAGTGTACATGTAGTAGTCTTCTTATCCAACGATGATGGCACAGACATTTTTAGACTTCATAACTTTTGAATAGATTGTCATATTTTCCTCAAACTTGTACTGATGTGTTCTACTGATATTACTGCTTTCACTCAAATTCATGCTAATATTTGGGGTTTGGTTTCCGTTAAGCGAAAGGTTTCCAAATAGAAAAGTGAGGATCTAGCTGGTGGAAGAAAATTTCAACTTTACACCATTGTACATGAGTGTTAGCTGCTTTCAAGGATGTGTCATTATTAAGTTTGGTGTCTGGACCATAAACTCAGTGCTGTGTGAAAACCTGTGTTCTGTCTTTGCAAATGAGGATCACAAATTTAGATTTCTTGTCAGACATGATTTTATGTTATTCTTCACCAAGAGATATGTTTACTCTCTGACTCTGACTGTACTAGATGCTGATTTGCAGAAAATGAATGACTATTTCATGGAGTTTATGTATGAATTGTATAATTTAAAAGGTCCTATTGTTATATCAGAAGAAGTGGAAGTCACAGCAAGAAGTCATTACCTGTTCCTCGTGTACTGATCTCATGCTTCTGCAAAAATACCCTTTCAGGATCGTTCTTTCCACAAGATGTGTATCATAGAGAATACTCTTAACCAAGAAATCATTGACCTTTTCTTGCAGACAATGTGGGTAGTCGATGACGGGGTGATGGTCAACCGACCGGTCACTTTTGTGCCTGGCCTTTACAAGATCTTTGATGAAATCTTAGGTGAGACAGAGTTCTACTTTCTATTCATATTTTCTATCTCCGTCAACTGGGTCACAGTGTCTGTATTGATCTACTTGTGAAAGCCGAGGACATGTTGCCAATACAGTGGGTGTACCTCCAAACTTCAGTTGTGGTTTAGTTGGTAGATTTTTAATGCTTTTTGGAGGTTAACATATGTTAAATATGCTGAAAATTCTTCTATAGATCCAGAACTGATTGTGCCATGAATGTGTGGTACAGATTGTATACATATACATGCAATTTCCAGTATAGATGAAGACCAGCTGATGATAGCAGTGTGGCCCACATGGATCCTTTGAGGGCTCAAAGTTTGCCGTAAAGCAGATCACCTGATTCTTGACAGGAAGTTAAAGGTGTGCTTGTGTACAAATGAGAAAAGTGATGTTTGGTTCATGGAGAAAATGCATACATACAGTATGTGTGTACATGTTTACCAAACCTGTGTACATGTAGCGCTCTTAATGGGTTTGATGCTAGGATCTCATGATGTTCATAAGAGCACTATGGTCAGATTCCAAGAAGCAGGGTGTGTTAAAATGTAATTGTGCTCAATGTTATTATTTATTGTTGATTAATTGAGACAGATTTATCAGGTTTGCAACATGTAGATATGCCATTGAAGGTGAAAATCCAAAGTTGTACAAGTACAACTTGTAGATGATGCTGACCCTGTACCAATTTCCATTTCAATGTCCAAGTTTTTTAAATAGTTAATCTTACATTGTACATTCTTCAATGCATCTTCTCCCCACAGTGAATGCTGCTGACAACAAGCAAAGAGACCCAAATATGAATTGCATCAAGATCACCATTGACAAGTAAGACCCTGTTTGATTAAAAAGTCTTTCAGCTTTTGATTGTGTAGCTTACAGTTTGCCACCTCCTTGTATCATCATATCAAACACGCTTTGCTGGACTCGTTTGCTTTTTGTTGTTTTCAAGAGTCAGGTAGAGGAGATACAGCTAAATTCTCACAATTCTTTCAGTTATAACAGTTTTGTACAGTTTTTAGCATGTCCATTCATCCTTTTATTGTCATGAAATTTATCTGTCAGCATGGATTTTACCATTAATGTACTGAAAAGAATGGATCCATTTCTTTCAAATTAAGAGGCTTCATCATTGCATCTCTACATACAGGGTGTATCAAAAAAAAGTTACACTTAAAAAAAAAATTGTCTAAATTCCATTTCAAAATATTGGGAAGATTTTTTCATATTAGTGGATGCCCAATAGTCTAATCTATCAAGTGCAATCAACAAAACAAATTTTTGTTCACGCTTGACTGAACACTGATGCTCTTTGTCCAGAGTGTGAAAAATGACTCGCGCCAAATTGAAAGAAGATGGGAAATTCAGTCAGAAGCCCAAATAGGTGTTCTCATTCAAACGAATTGCTCTTTTGCTCACCGTTTTGATTATGTTATGATAGTTTAGGAATATCTGACAATTTTCTGTCACATTTTAAATGATTCCATTGTGTTACGGAAGGTTGATTAACAACATCAAGATCTTTTAAGCACGGTTATCACAAATCATGCACAGACATATCGAACCCACATGCCAGTCACTCATTCAAGAAGAAAAGTACAAAATTAATGCATCCTCAGATCATTCAATCAATACAATCAGTCAAATCAATCCAATCAATCAAGCATTCAATCAATCAATCAATCAATCAATCCATCAATCAATCATTCATTTAATCAATCAATCAATCAATCAGTCAGTCACAATTGTATGTATGTTTTATAAAAAGTAGCAGATTGACATAGGGAATATCACCTCCCCCCCCCCCCCCCCGTGGCTTAAAGGCTAATTAATGTTTGAAAAACTGATTTATTTGTTGATTTATTCGTTCAATCAGCCAATTAATTATTTCTATGATTGAAAAGTGATTAATTGATTATTGAGTTGATTCACTAATTGAACGACTCAATGACTAACTAGCAATTATTTTGGTTGGTGTATTTATGGGTTGATTGATTAATTGAGTGATTGATTGATTGGTTGATTGGTTGGTCAATCAGTTGATTGATTAATGGGATGAATGATTTGAATGTTGATGAATTTAGTACCATTACCACATTAATAGATAACTGGCATATGGTATTGACATGTCCGTTTATTGTGAAAACTGTGCTTTAAAGATCTTAAAGTAATTACACATTCTAATTTTCATCAATTGATTTAGAAATGAAATCATTAAAATTACGATAAAACTGACAAAAAAAATCTCAGACTGTCATAACATAATCAAAGCTTTAAGCAAAAAAGCAATTTGTTTGAATAGGAGCACTTATTTGGACCGCTGACTGAATTTTCCATCTTCTTTCAATTTGCCACAAGTCATTTTTCACACTCTGGACAAAGAATGTCAGTGTTCAGCCAAGCGTGAATAAAAGTTCATTTTGTTGATTGCACTTGATAGATGAGACTATCGGGCATCCATAAATGTGAAAATATCTTCAAAATATTTTGAAGTGTAATTTAGACAATTTTTTCAAAAGTGTAACTTTTTTTTGATACACCCTGTATATGCTGAAATTTTTGTACACGATGCAGTAATGTGTTTTCTGTGTGTCTTGTGTAGGGAACAGAATCTGATCAGTATCTGGAACAATGGCAAAGGCATCCCAGTGGTCGAGCACAAAGGGGAGAAGATGTTTGTGCCAGAGATGATCTTTGGACACCTCCTCACATCCAGTAACTATGACGACACAGAAAAAAAAGTAACAGGTATGTGCCATGATGCATTCAATATGTCATACAGTAGTGTTTTTGCAGGATTTGTTGCAAGATTCCTTGAGAAAATATGATGAATGCCACCATCTACGCGAATGTTTATTTTAAAGATGTGATAGTTCTTCTGAAAATTGGAGGTCAAACTGTATAATGAGTCCTTGCACCCTATTAGTACATAGATCATAAGATTCAAGAATTGTTTGCCAGCCAAAGAAACACTGATTTGCTCTAATCATACTTTGCAAACAGTGTGTGATTGTCTTTTATAAATCTTATAGGCATTTTGTACAGTGTTTGAAATATCTGAGCAGCAATGTTCCACATGCTTACATAGTGAAGTGAAATTGTACAAATTTAGAATTAGGGTTGAAAATAAATGCTGAATGCTTCAAAAAGCAACAATCTATGAGTGGCCAGATGTATAAGTCTCTAAACTCTTGTCTGCTGGAAGTGTTTCAGTTTTTTCATGCATTTGATTATCAACACACTATACTACATCAGCAAAGTTAGGCAGTGCCTGAACTTGAGGCAACACACTGTGTGAACAGTGTTTTTAATGTGTAGTTCTGTTTTCTGTCACTTTCCTGTGCCACTGATGTATTGTTTGCTCTCTACTTGAGCTGATACACTCCAGTTATATTCTTTGATGTCTTTCATTAAGCAAAATGATCTTGTGTTGACAGGTGGCAGAAATGGCTATGGTGCAAAGCTGTGCAACATCTTCAGTACAAAGTTCACTGTGGTCACTGCATGCAAAGAGTACAAGAAGAAATTCAAGCAGGTCAGTTGATTAAAATTGTCTGTCACTCAATTCCTAACAGCGCTTGTTGCAGCATCTCTTGAAAATAATTCAGACAACACTGTCAAATAAATTGGAGTTTAGATAGGAGAGTCTGCTGCATACTGTAAAAGAAGAATTATATACAGCAAGAAAATTTTTTAAATTGGAGCCAACTGCCTTTTTCGTGTCATGAATTTTGGTGAATTGCCACTGACATCAATGCAAAATGTAGACAAGAACTTTTGTGTGCATTTTTATTTTGCGAATCTTTGCTCTCACGAAATTTGTGAAATTAAAATGCATGCGAAAATTTATGGTTTCACAGTATATATCCCAGAACTAGTCACTGGTGCATTTTGTGGTCAGACAAAGAGATAGGGAGGGAGACCATGACAGACGGAAAAAGTTAGCATTGTAGACATCACAGGTGGAAAGAAATAATGAAGGCAAGAAAGAAAGTTAGAAAGGTACATGTGGAGGGAAGGCATTCTGTTGCATCAGTTTTTACCGTTTTACGCAATCGAGCACTTTTCCTTTTGACTGCTTTTTATTTTATGTGTGTTTAGAGTGTTATGTGTTATATTTTCTTCTCTTGTCATTTGTCTCTGGAAGATTTGCCAAATATTGATTCAGATTTTGGTTTCTAGTATGTCAAGTGAATTAGTTCCATGGAAGGACGTAGCCTATTTCCGTGAGTTATTTTTTTACTTGAGCAAGAAATGATAGAAAAAAAAAAGCTTGATCTAACAGTTTTCAGCTTATAAAATGTGTTAATATGCAGTACAGAATGTGAGAAGAAAAGAAAGAAAAATAATCTGACACATTTTGCATTTTTCTTAGAAATGGATAGATGAATGGTAGTTTGTATTATGGTGTGATACGCAATTTCAAATATTCTAATCCTTACACTTTTATTTTGTTGCCATACCGTTTCAGTCGTGGCACACAAATATGTCAAAGACGAGTCCACCAAAGATCACTCCGTTCGACGGGACTGACTTCACAGAAGTGACCTTTTGCCCTGACCTTGCCAAGTTCAAGATGGAAGAGCTGGATGCAGACGTCCTTGCACTGCTGACCCGTAGGGCCTATGACGTTGCTGGGTGTAGCAAGGGATTGAAGGTGTTTCTCAATGGCAAGCGCCTCGGGGTAGGTACTCAGCAAAACAAAAGCCAAGGTAGTTGGCTTTTATTTTAGTACCTACTTGATTGTTAGTGCCTGAATGTCATAAATGAACTGTTATGATGTCAGAGGAAGAGATTTTGTGCAGTTTAACCAGTTGTGTGTGAAATATTATGGCATTGCTTTCATTCTTTCAGGTCTTTCATGATTTAAGTATATGAGCACTATCATGCTTCATTCTTTCCAATTACTGGATTTCATTATTTTGTGTCTCCTATTAAAAGTTTTACTTGCTTCCTGAGTCGCCAATGTGTGGAAACTCCCTACTAGCCCAGTTTTGGTTTTTTTATTCTCTTTGTTTATGATGCAGTTCTCCCTCATACAAAATGTGTGATCAAGGAACGGAATCAATCGCTTCTTCAAGACTAGAAAAATATGGGAATTCCATTAGCTTTGTGACAAATATACTTGCAATATGTACCAACTACTACACACTTCTGACAGTGTTTTTTGCCTGCATCCACAAGTGACATCACTGATATTGTTCAGAAACTTTGCATTCAAAAGATTACACAGATTTGTTTGTTTTGTTTTCATTGGCATGATAATTTTTCAGAGCATGACAGAATACAGTGCACTCCCGTTATAACAAACACGGTTATAGCAAAGTTCTCTGCACAACAAAGTGTTCTTTGTTCAATGTTCTTTCTGTACTTCACTGTACAGCTTTAACAAAATTTCAGTATTGATAACAAGATAGAACTTCCAGTCCCAAGGACTTTGTTATAATGGGAATCGCCTGTACTCACTTGCTGAAAGGCATTTGGTAATGTTCCATTGACTCACAGTATATCTATCTGCTCTGGGGATCTCAATGTAGGTCAATGGGTTCAAGTCCTATGTGGACATGTACGTGAAGGACAAGGAGGATGACACAGGGCGTCGCCTGAAGGTGGTCCACGAGCAGGTGAACCCAAGGTGGGAGGTCTGCGTATGTCTCAGTGACAAGGGTTTCCAGCAAGTCAGTTTCGTCAACAGCATTGCAACCACCAAGGTAAGGTTGGATACAAGGCAACCTCATTATAATGAGGACCTGTGAACTCATGACAATTACCTTGTTATATCAGGTTTCTCACTATATCAGGATACAGTGACAAAGAAATATAGTGTTGGGATCTGCAAAACCATCCTGTTTGAGGAGTGTTTTGTTATATCCAACATCTTTATTACAAGGTTCCACTGTATGGGGATTGTCATGGCCAGTATTGTTTGATGTTTATAAAGCTGTTTGTTTGTTGAAGCACTTTGTTAGTTGAAGCTCTGTGGTATGTTGGATTGGGCTCTGGAAGGTGTAGGGTTCAAATCCTGCCTGATGCTCTCGTCCTTGGACAAGATGTTTTATTCGCCATGTCTCTCTTGACCCAGGTGTATAAATGGGTACCTGGCAGTGCTAGGGTAATAATAATGACAGGGCCCCCTGGGAGAGCAGTGCTAGTATTTTAGAGGCTACCCTGGGTAAATAAGACCATATCTTACATTGCAATCATTATCATTATTATTAGTGACCTGTATTCTATCAAAAAATTTATGCTTTGCAGAAATTCTGCTATCAGTGTTGGTTTAGATTATTAAAGAAAGAAATGTAATGTAGATATGTATATCTCATATTCACACCCCTATGTCTTTGTATGTGTTGACATGTAAGAACTCTTGCAGTTGGCTCTCTGTGTTGCTTTGCTTTAGTATTGACAGAAATGCTTATGATACATTATGTAGGGTGGACGCCATGTGGACTATGTAGCAGACCAGGTGGTGAACCAGCTGATAGAGACAGTGAAGCGAAAGAACAAAGCAGGGATCAACATCAAGCCATTCCAGGTTTGTATTACATGAATAGGTAGAATGGGTAAAATATGAGAAAATTTGTTATTGTATCCTGATGACTCTTGATTCCATTATGGCATGGCATTGTATTTGTAATATCTTTACAACCTAACTCTATCTTTACATCCACTGGAACCATTCTTGATCAAAAGTCAGGTTCTCACTCTTGACTTTTTGTGGCTGTTATAAAATTGTATAGTTGCCTTTGTATTCTACAGTCTGGGCTGGAGCTGTACTGCCTTTCTTGTTCTAGGCTCCTCCATTTTCCAGGCTAGATTTTATATCAGTGTCATATGAAATATGATATGGCTTTGTCTTTTGTTGCTGCAGGTTCGAAGCCATATATGGGTGTTTGTGAACTGTTTGATCGAGAATCCATCATTTGACTCGCAGACCAAGGAAAACATGACCCTCCAGGTCAAGAAGTTTGGTTCTTCGTGCAAGCTCAGCGAGAAATTCATCAAGGCTGTAAGTCCTTTCTCTTTTGGTGTTCCTTGCTCACCACACTAAGGCACAACAGTAATATGTCACAAAAGACTTTGAGAAATGCAATGTGAAGCCAAAATATGTGTGAGTGTATGGATTTTATTCTTTAACTAATTGTTCAAGCTAAAATGTATCAAGTGCAGTAAGCAAATTTGCAGCACTTGCTTCATACACATGTATTGCAGTACATGTAAAGACTCATGTCAGAAGTCCCATTTTAGAGGCAGTATGCTGACATGCGGGCCAAGAGGCTTTAAAGGTAGGGGATACCTTTTACAGACCTCCCAAAATGCAGCAAAACATTAAATATGAACCTCAGGGGACTTGCTTAGGCCACTGCTTAAAAATTTGAAAGTCAACAGTTATCTAAAATTTGAATAATGCACAAAACTCAACTGCTCAGTAGTTCTGTGTGTCAGCCACACTTAAGCCTTTTTGTTGCATTCTTCTGTATTTGTGATCTATAAACACAAATCTAAAAGTACAAGAGCTGATGTAATAACATATAGAGTGTGTGGCAAGAATGTTTATAGAAATGTTTGTAAGTGTTGATGAACTTTCTTCACAAAATATACATGATGGACACACATGCAGTACATGGGTCTGCAAAGGTAGCCTAGTAATGTACTGGAATTTACGATGAGCCCCGAAAACAATTCAATTCAAAATCTAACGGTCAAAAAAATGTACTTAATGTTACCTTCCACTTTCAATACTTTATGGGAGTTTCTAAAATGATACTCTCTTCAACATACCACTGTATTTATACAACTCTTCATTTAAGGCGTGCAAATGGGATTCCTACCTTTAAAGTCTATTTTTGTAAAGTCATCCATTTGTAGTCCAGGGTCCAGCCCCTGTGACTTTCAAAGCTATCTAAAAAAAAAAAATGGAAAAATGAAACCATCTCTTTGATTTTAAATAGATGCAGCAAAAGTTCAATGAGATTACAAGATAGAGGAAGTGCATTTTGCATTGACATCAGTCAGCACTAGTAGGAGGTTAAGAAGAGATACAGGAGAGACAAATGATTGTTTCAGAATATCACCTTTTGAAATATTGAAGTAAACTTGGCAGAAAGGTTCACACAAAGTGATAGTACCCCTGTTGTTTGTTCAAGAAAAAGGATAGAGACTTCATGAGATGTGTATATTTAAATGATGTAAAGATGTTGCTCATGTTCTACTTTCTAGCATATTGCCTACCAGAAGATACATTATTCAAGAGTAGATAGTGAAGTAATGTGTGGTTTCTCTCTTCCCCTCTATCTCTCTCTCTTTTTTTTTCTCTCTCTCTCTTGCCCCTCCCCCCACTCCTCCCCAACCTACCAATCCTATTCAGGCCACAAATTGTGGCATCGTGGAAAACATCTTGTCTTGGATGAGGTTCAAAGCCCAGGTGAGTCTTTTGACCTCTGGTAAGATTTCACATTGATATGACTTGCATGCTTAAATTTAATATCATCAAAGATATGAAAATAATGATAAACAGACAAATGGAGATGTAGAAACATGTTAAGAGCTTAGATGTCTTGAGGGAGTGCGAGTCTTTGTCTTTTGATTTCTTTTCTTATGTATGGAATGACATCTCTCAACGTCGTGCATGCTTTGTCATCTGTTGCACAAACCGCTGTTGGCAAGGTCACTTCTCGTCTCGCCCACCAGAAATAGAGGGGGAACTAAGAGATCTAAATGGAGTTCATCCATCCTCTGTCTATCATAAATGTTATAGGGGTTAACCTGTAAGGCTCTAATGTGACAAATAACTTCCAACTGCTTGTCCATTTACAACCAAACTTGAGTTGAGAGATGCATGTGAGGTATGATGCTGTCCCAGAATCAGACGTGGATGTCAAAAGGTTGTTTAAGGTCACAAGTTGTAGGTTACCTACATGTGCAAGACTTGTGACAATTAATCTTTACATCATTTGTCCACTGGCAACCAAACTTGGGGCAGGTATGGAATGGGAATGTCTTAATCATATAGTGCTGTATGAGAAAGTACCTGCTATTTCAGGTCAAAGGTCATTCAGGACAGCATGTTAAAGTTTGATGAAGAGACGCTCATATGATTTATTCCAAATTGACCCAAGTGGATGAAGCAAAGTCTGGTCATTTTCTAAATATACTCTCTATTGCTTAGAGAGGGAAAGAAGGTATTCTTCAGCCTTTAAAGATGCTACTTGAGTCTCACTATTCCATTAAAAAATAATAATAATAATTTGATATCTCGTTCCCAATAGAGCCAACTGGACAAGAAGTGCCACTCCTCCAAGCACTCCAAGATTAAAGGAGTCCCCAAGCTGGACGATGCCAATAATGCCGGCGGACGCAACTCATCAAACTGCACCCTAATCCTGACTGAGGGAGACTCGGCCAAGTCTCTGGCAGTCAGCGGACTGGGAGTGGTCGGGCGTGACAACTTCGGGGTGTTCCCCCTCAGAGGAAAGGTGTTGAACGTCAGAGAGGCCACCCATAAGCAGGTGAATCAAGTTCTTGCAATTGCATCGCTAAACTGGTCTACTCAAAGTGCTGGGTGTTTTCTAGTATGTGTTCTAGGGGATTTATCTGTCCATAGGTCAGATATATTACTTCAGAACTTACAATGACAAATAAAAGGAAACAAGTTGATATGAGCAAATAGCATGTTCTTTGGGCCCATTGTGAAATATGAAGCTCTTCTACTTTACTCTTGCCTGTAAGCCTATAAAGTCAATGAGTTTCAAGCATAACCCCTTCTGTATCAAAATTTTGACAAAGTTAAAGCTTATGACAGCAATATCACATATGTAAATCAAAGCTGTCTTTCTGTCACATTCTTCTGGAATTGAAATATGGTTTTCTTTTACTTTTTCACCCTTATAATAGATAGTTGTCCTATTAGTACCCTCAAGTGATGACATTTCTTTCTTTTTATTTTCATTTTTCGTCTTGCAGATCATGGAGAATGCTGAGATCAACAACATCATCAAGATCCTGGGCCTGCAGTATAAGCACAAGTACGACTCGCCCGAGTCGCTGCGCACCCTCCGGTACGGCCGCCTCATGATCATGACCGATCAGGACCAGGATGGATCCCACATCAAGGGACTCCTCATCAACTTCATTCACAGCAACTGGCCCCAGCTGCTCCAGCACCAGTTCCTTGAGGAGTTCATCACCCCCATTGTCAAGGTGCCTTGTTGTGTTTGCTCAGCCCCATACATTAATTTTTGTCGAGACAATCTTTTCTCTATTCCCCCATTTCTCCCCCCCCCCCTTCTGTTCTCTTTAAAAACCCAGTACAGATGCAAAGAGCTTAAATCTCAATACTCCATGACATCTTAGTTAACATTTGTACAATTATAGATTTATTTGCCTGTTAGTGCATCAGCTGTTGTGACACTTTGTCATTTGAATCATAATGATGCGTCTGTTTCACGAAATGTATTGTCTTCATAAAGCTGTTGTTTGATAGGTGAATTATATCTGTGTCTATGAGGTTTGTATTTTAAAGAAATGAACTAATTGACACGCAAACTCTTTGTGCCATTGAAAATTGGACAAAGGCCTTTAAGATTTCAATGGAACTGTGCTAGTTTATGAGAGAAGTGAAGAAGGGCAGGGAGGCAATCTGATTTTTAAGTCTTGTTTGTAATTCTCAATCTCTCCCCTCCCCCATCCCATCAATCAGGCAAGCAAGCCTAGCGAGACAACAATGTCCTTCTACTCCCTGCCAGAGTTTGAGAGATGGAAAGATGAGACGGCCAACTGGAAGACATGGAAGGTCAAATACTACAAAGGTTTGTTCCCCTCTTCCTCTTCTTAGGTTACCAAAAAAAAAAAAAAATGTTAGAGACTGCTGAGTTTCAACATAAGTTTTGAGGATATATTTACCGAAACTTACGTCAAAGGGAAGACACGGCCACACAAGCATTACAATTATAAATTTGATAAAGAAGCCAATGCTCCAATGCAAGTCACGGTCAAGAAGTTGTTTACATCCAGCGAGTACAACGTGTTTACATAAAATTTGCACAGCACAAGAGTGACAATGCGCGCCACATGCAGTGTAGTAATAAAAACATGCAGTGCGTGGTAAGATAATGGCGCGAATCAAGTATGCATTGTCATGCATATTGATGAGCGCCTGCTGTTTGGGCGTGTCTTCCCAGACTACAGTCATCAGAAATGATGAATGAGACTGATTTCTCAGTTTTTGTTTGAATTGCTGAAAAGAGTTTTTGTGTGTGTTTTTTTTTCAAGTCTATATAGAGGTTTTACAAAATTACATATTGTCATTCTGAAACAACAATATATGTGTGAGCAGAAATATTCTGCTTCTTGTGTGGTTGGAAAAAGTTATAGAAACATAAATAAGCATTGAAGGGAATATCTCCACCCATTTAGCACTCTCCTTGACTTTTATCATATTTTTTTTCTTCAAATTTTGATATTAAACAAAGCATTCAGTGACCAGTCCTGCTGCAGTTACAATAATAATTGTGTCAGACACTTGTCGTTGTATGCACAATACAAATATACATGGGTCTGAGTGTGTCAGTAGGAATTGTGGGCATAAGGTAACTATGGAATTCTTAACCTACAATGTACAAGGCGAAGCTGAGTGAGTGTAGGCTAAATTCCATAATTACCGCATGCACACAATTCCCTCCGACCGGACACATGAAAAGACATGTGTATCATCTGTTTTATAGAACGGGAGACAAATTTTGCAAGAAATCGATGTTTTGATCATGTACCCTGATGGCAGATTGACTAGATGTTTTTCTTTTTGGCTTGCCATAGATGAAAATATGCATCCAATGCTTCCAACCATGCTTCCAGTAATTACTGAATGCATGGTATATTTACTGGATGCATGGTTAGCTAACCAATAGGCATCTCTTGCTGAATACGCGAATACTTGCTTAACATGTTTAAAGTGGCTATTGTTAATGAAGCAGCATGCAACCAGTGGGAGCGCTGTGGCATAGTGGATAAGACTCCCAACTCCCATTCGGAGGACCCAAGTTCGAATCCCGCCCAGTGCTTACATCCTTAGACAAGATGTTTTTCCCCACTTTGTCCCTCTCGACCCAGGTGTATAAATGGGTACCTGGCAACACTAGGGTAATAATTCTAGCAGGGCCCTCTGGTAGAACAGTGGCAACACTGAAGAGGATAACCTGGGTAAATAAGTCATCATTATTGTTATAAAAACAACACCCAACTCTCGACTAATGAGATCGCAGAATTGTTTGCACCTAATTCAGTAATATGTCATGGTGTTGTGATATGAGGCCTGTCTCAATCCGTTTCTAGGTTTGGGAACCAGCACAGCCAAGGAGGCCAAAGAATACTTCAGTGACATGCAGAAACACAGAATCCCTTTCGAGTACACAGGCCCAGATGACGACGCAGCCATTGTCTTGGTGAGTACATGATACAGTGGCTGATCCAGGTGGGGGTGCACAGGGCACGCCCCCCCCCCCTTTAATTTTGTAAAGGCGCCCCCCTCTTTACGGAATTTCTGGATCCGCCCCTGCGATAAGGTGTATACAGTCAATGACATCGCTTTGGACTTCTCACCATAAGTATCACTGCAGTGTGATTTCAAACCTATGTGTCATTGATGTTTACAATATCTGTCTGCAGAAGAAATCACAGAAGTTTGTTATTGAGTGTAGTCACAAAACTCTGACGTTTGAATTGATTAATTGTGGCAGATGCTTTATTTGGAATGTTTGGTTATGAGATGGATTCTGTACCAGCTGAATTCACACCAACACACGTGCATATTGGCAATGCTTATCAATGAGTTATCCATCATTTTCTCACATGCATATACTGTAGTGCTATAAACAATGTCAACATTGCCAATACAAAGTGATAGGTAATCCATATCATGTACTATAGTATGGGGTTTTATTTCACCTAAGTAACTTGCTAGTGTTAGTTTAGTTACATTATATGCAGAGATAAAAGCCACTGTGTATCATTTGGAGCAGTGTCAATAAAAAATGTTCATTATCACATTTGATGTATATGCATAGTTCAGTTGTACTAAAGCTGTTTTGGGTTCTTGGGTTTTTTTTCATCTGCAAATGGTAAATAATGCCCTTAATGCTTTTTCTTATGTTCATATATTTCAATTACTTTTTTTTTCTTTGGTTTCCTTTGCAGGCTTTCAGTAAGAAGAAAGTAGAAGATCGCAAGGTGTGGCTTAGCGAGTGGCTGGAAGAACGGAGAAGGAGGAAAGATGCTGGACTTGGAGAGGTAAAAACACAGCAGTGATGGGTCTGTGGATTCAATTACATTTACTAGCTCAAAGGGTTTGTCTTTCATTTGCTAAACGACATTTCCCAAAGATATTTTGAGGATGAGAGTGTGCATTCCAGAGCATGTATCGTAGTGAAGATCTTATTTCCTTCGTGTGGGGCATTGAGAATTTCAGAGCATTTGCTTTAAGTGTCCAGGGCGTCATCCAGTGTTCTGTCACACAAGAAACCTTCCTCAGTTGTAATTAGAGTTTTTGCGTTGAACATTTGTTTAGCTTGAAATGTTGTGTGGTGTTTGTTTGTTTTTTTCAGACATGAAAGCTTGCACTTGTTACTGTGGTAACCCACTAAGAGGAACTAGATGTGCTTTGCCAAATCAATATATTGACACCTCCTAGTCAATCTATTTTAGAGGAAGAAAGAGGACAGATTGGGAAGGTTGAAGGTAGTTGTGTACATAGAATAAGCTTCCACTGAACTATGGATCCAGCAGTAGTGAAGATGTATGTTAAGGGCTAAGACTAGACACAAGAACATTCACAAAGCAGTATTAGAACTGTGTTTCACTAAATTCACATATCATGCTTTAAAGATTGACAATGCTTCGTGTTTTCAAAAACATTGACAAAAAGGAGCAAGTGCTTTGATGGTCTTTTTCGCTACTCTGTATCAAGGTGATACACATTGACAAAAGCAAGTGCTATATTGCTGTACTTTGTAACAGGCATTGATACAAATTACGGTAATTACTCGCTTCTTTGTCCCATATTTACAGCTGTACCTGTACCAGAAGGACACAGAGAAAGTCAGCTACAATGATTTCATCAACAAAGAGCTGGTTCTCTTCTCCAACGCAGACAACGAACGTTCCATCCCCTCCATGGTTGACGGTAAGATCAGCAAACACTCATCTACTGTATACGCCATATATTTTGAGGGTTGTTATTTTTGTGAATATCGCGAGTCAGGAGCTATTTGTGAATTTCACAATGAACATAATTTTGATCCAGACATGAATGCAACATGTATGTGTACATTTCTCTACCCATTGCTGTACTCTATTATCACAAATTGAACCACTCACTAAATTGTCAGGAAGTCCCAATTTGCACAAAATTAGACTCCCTAAATATATGACGTACACAGAACTTCTGCTCCCTCTCTCATCTACAACCATCAAAGACATTGCTTTCTGTCGTGTATCCTTCTTATACAGTGTAGCGTGTGTTTTTCAAACACGGAAGTTGACTATCTGCATAAAACGTTCAATATTTGATCTTTCACTAGAATGTTATTCTATTGTGGCCTAACCGTGATTTTTGTCATTTCATTCTGCTCGGGCTGTGCAGGCTTGAAACCCGGTCAGCGCAAGGTCCTCTTCACCTGTTTCAAGAAGTACGAGAAGAAGGAGGTGAAGGTTGCCCAGATGGCTGGTGCAGTGGCAGAGCTATCTGCCTACCATCATGGTGAGGTAAGTATCACTGCCTCGGCTGCTTCCTGCTTCCACACCCTGATGGGGCATAACACTGCCTACCTCTTCTTTCCCTTGACTCATGTTTTATCCATTTTCTACTCCCCTTCCCCCCCCCCCCCCCCATCTTTTCTGCCATGCCACGCTCCTCTATTCCTGGCAGGACAAAGATGGGCGTATGTTATGTGAACAGTAATGATGTGACCGTATGCTGTCTCAAAAAAATAAAGGTAGAAACTGTGCAATGTTAACAGATGAGATTGAGTGGTTGTGAAAGAAGCGAAACCCAATCGGTTTTCTGTTATGTGATCTCTAAAGCCCATTGCATGTATATGGGTGAGATGCTTGGGATATACCCTTTATGAGTAGTTGCTACTTGACATATATGACCTGAGTAGTCTTGAAGAAGTTTCAGCTTTGAGTGAGTGGTGTGCAGATATTAAGCTGATGGTACAGAATTTTGCATGAGTTTGAAAGTCCTAACTTGATAATCATAACAACTTGGTTGTATTAGAACACCCAATCTTTTGCATTCCTCGTCCATTTCAGTAATCTACCAGCCATTTGTTTGAATGAAAATTTGTTTGCGTCACGCCATCTTTAATACAAAGAGCATGAGGCAGAAGTATTGCCAGTCATGACAATATTGTAAAAGACTTCATGGAATTGAGAATGTAATGGGGCATTGCAAATACCAACAGAGTTCTTCCAAACAATTCATTTGACCGAGAGAAAAGAAGGGGAGAGTATGATCATACATTGAACTAGTACATAATACCAAGTGATTAAGTCAGTAGAATTCTCAGTATGTGTTTATGGTGAAATGAGGCTGAGTAGATTACAGTTGGGTGGATGAAACATCGATGAAAGCTGACATAAAGCGGTTCAATAGTTTACTGACCCCTTCACTCCCTAACTCTCCATGGGCAGCAATCCCTGATGAGCACCATCATAAACCTGGCCCAGAAGTTTGTGGGCAGCAACAACCTCAACCTGCTGCAGCCCATCGGTCAGTTTGGCACCCGGCTGCATGGTGGCAAGGATGCTGCCAGCCCCCGTTACATCTTCACCCAGCTCAGGTGAGTTGTTGTTCCTTGCTTCCTGTGGGCGTGAGGAAAAACGAGAAGTAATAAGATTGTGTGGAAATTCTTGATTTTCATTTTCTTTTGGTATGCAATCAGAAAACACTTGTGTATGTTTTCAAAAGAAGATGAACAAGGTATGCCAATAATCATTTAAAGATAAGAGTTGGAAAATGCCACTAACCTCTTTTTTTGTATAAAAGTGCATCGAAAGTTAATAAATTGAGGTATATTGACATGTATGAATCCATCCAAGTTGCCTACGATGAAGCTTGATTGCTCATAACGCATCGCATGGACGTGGAGGAAAAAAATGGTTCACTATCATTTTCATTATTGCCGGGAAATGTAACTCATCTGAGCTGTGTGCAGTGAAGAAGTGATAGAAATCTAGTGGCTTCAGAACCCATTGCAAGCAAGCCCAAATTCGTGCAGGGTGCATTCGGGTTAACACTGCATATACATCACGGCTCCATACTTTAAACAGGGAAGTGCCCACTCATATTACTTGCCCAACATTTGAGTTATAGTACATGATTTGCTCTCCTCTCCTCTCCCACCTCCAGCCCTCTTGCCCGCCTAGCCTTTCCCGCCCACGACGACCTCCTCCTCACACACCTGTACGACGACAACCAGCGCATTGAGCCAGAGTTCTACGTGCCCATCATCCCCATGGTGCTTGTCAACGGCAGCGAGGGAATCGGGACCGGCTGGAGCACGCGCATCTGCAACTACGACATCCGCGAGGTGGTTGCGAACGTACGGCGCCTGCTGGCCGGCGATGACCCCGTTCCCATGGTGAGCCTTGTGAGGTGAAAGGTTAAAGGTCATGCCACCATGTACACTGGATTTGTTAAGGGTCTTCAAATGAAAAAGCTCACTTTTCAATTCACATAGCTCATGTGCTCCATCAAGGTCACACATGAGTAATGCGATTGAGATATCATCTATCTTTTAACCCTAACTAGGCCGGGCTATTTAGGTAGTTGATAGAGCCGGGGGGGCCTCCCAGGCCCCTCCTCCAGATCTTGGCCGTCGACCGCGCGATCGCGACGAAAATTGGCACACACATTGCCTATGATGTAATCTAAAGTACTTTGAAGTTAATTTTTCAAAAAGTTATCAGTAATGCTAAATTATGCTAATTTATGCATAATGATGCATGAAATCAGACTATTTGGTATAAATCACAAAATAAAGCTCAAAACAGGCACATTTTTTGTGTAAATATTCTTTTTAGTGTCCTTAGCAAATGTAATTTAAAAGAATTGTGATATCAGAACAAATTCTTAAGTATTTTATTGTTTTTTGGAATTTCTTATGTATTTCTTTGTTTTTCGACTTTATGTTTTTCATTGTTTTTTCGATGAAATTTGTCCGTGACATCGCTCCGAACAGGAAAATATGTTATTCATTGATTATAATCAATAAAACACCAAAATAATCATGCTTTTATGAAATTTGCCTGTAAGCACAGTTTGCATTGAAATTGTACACGAATTCACGTTTTTTAGCAATTTTTGGTCTGACATGCATGAACATATTTATGCGTAACTTCGGAATCGCGCGTTCCGACGTCGCAAATTTGGTGTCAAAAGATGCGCGAGACTCGAAAGAAAAAAGTCATGAAACATCGCGGCGAAAGCTTTTTGTGATTGCGATACATCGCACGAAACGTCGAGGGGGGGGCCTCGGAGGCCCCCCCCCCCCCCCGGCCTAGTTAGGGTTAACCCTAATTGCACTGGGGGGGGGGGGGCCTAAAAGGCCCCCCTCCCCCCTCGACATTTCGCACGATTACTCTGCAACACCAAATTTGTGACACCTGGGGGTACGGTTCTGAAGTTACATAACTTTTTGTACATGCATGTTAGGCCGAAAATGGCTCAAAAATGTGATTTTGTGTACAAAGTCAATGCAAATTGAGTTTTTTTCACATGGTTCATATAAATATGCTTATTTTTACTCTCAATGGCTAAAATTTGTTTGTTTTAGGAGTATCATGCTTCAAAAAGTGTCTGCGACAAATTTTGTAACAAAAAACAACAAAAACAAAAGGTCGAAGAAACAATGAAATACATAAGAAATTCATGAAACAGTAAAATAGATAAGAAATTAATTTTGATACCGAATTTTTTTTCAAGTACATTTGCTAAGAGTGCCACAAAGAATAATTAGACCAAAAATGAGCACTTTTGGAGCTTTATTTACTGATTTGGATCAAAGAGTCTGATTTCTCGCATAAATTATCATAATTAATCAAAATAAAATGAAAGAAGACTATTTTGGAAAATTTGAAAATACGATCTTGTAGATTACATCGCAGACTACCATTGTGCAAATTTCCGTGGCGATCGCGCGATCCACGGCCGAGATCTTAAGGGGGTGCCCTTGAGGGCCCCCCCCCCCCCCCCCCCCCCCCCCCCCCCCCCCCCCCCCGGTCTTTCAAGCTACCAAAATAGCCCAGTCTTTTTAGGGTTAACTGTGTCCCTTGTACTCTGTTACAGGAAACTGACAGAAACCTGTAATAGCTTAAGAAATTAATTGGAAATTCACCCTTTGTTCTTTTGCTAGTAAACATGTTTTTTAACTTAATTTAACTGATGACATTTTTTTTTAATTAGTCTACTACCTTTCTGATAGCTGTTGCTACTGTCAGCTGCATATCAGCAAAAAGTTACAGGGCTCTTAAACATGGTAGCCATTTGTAGACCAGCACCTCATTGGCAAATTCAGAATGCTTTCTTTTTTTACAGAAAACAGAAATTCTTTTTTCGTTGAGGTAATCTGTTTCCAATATCCACTGAAGCAATAACGTGCGACATTTGAATGTACATGATTGTTGCTTTGCAGCAGTAATTTGTGTACGCAAACTTGATGCTGCTCTGAACACAAGTAGCCCTGAACTTAAGTGGAAAAGAGATAAGATGCTCTAAGTCTACATCAGTATTGATGATCATTTAGTCAGGAGTCCTGGGAATGTGAGGCAATTCTCACTTTTATCTTACCCTGCTAAAAGATGTCTACCCATGTAGCTCTCAAATAAAGAGTTGTACTACTGTTACTTATACATGATGTTAGTCCATGAACACACGTTTCGTTTGTCTTGCTCCAGCTCCCGTCCTACAAGAACTTCAAGGGCACCATCGAGGAGTTTGAGCCAAACCGCTTCGCCATCAGTGGGGAGCTTGCCGTCATTGATAACAACTCTGTGGAGATCACTGAGCTCCCAGTGAGGACGTGGACCCAGAACTACAAAGAGTCAGTCCTGGAACCGATGGTGTATGGAACAGAGAAAGTCAAGCCATCTATCTCGTACGTACGCAAGAGTCATATTCTACCCCTACCCCCCCCCCCCCTCTTTTTTTTTTTAGTTTCAGGTGTATGAACTTCTTCTTCTCAAGTCACTACGCAGCATGGAGCGTCAGATTCTTCCAATCCAATGTTGGATGCACTGCCTGGTACAGGGCATTAGAGCTGCCATATCGTCTTGTGTGCAAGGTTCTGGTAAAAGTGGTGTATGAACTAAATGCATGTTTAGTGCCTTGGGGAATCTAGAGCTTATAATAGCATTTAGTCAGTCAATTTTGTGCAATCAGTGACATCTCCTATTTAACATGCGACAAATGCACAATTTTCAGAAGTCAGGTAAGGATGCAAGAGTTTGATATTCTTGATGCTTTCTCTTTGATTCCCTTTTTTGGTTGGAGGATTTCATTGAAGTCATGTATTTGCCATGACTTGTAAACATTAGGGGGAAAAAAAATCAAGGTGAATGGTCCCTTAAGGTTTCTTGTGCAAAGTCCTGAAATTGTAGGAAAACATTGTAATTTTTCAGCGGTAGAGGCTTGTACACACCATATCCAGTTTTCAGTTAGTGCTTTATCCTCTTGACCCAACCACAGTGACTACAAGGAGTACCACACAGACACCACAGTGAAGTTTTGTGGTGAAGATGAGCGAAGATCGTCTTCTCAGGGGAGAGGAGGAGGGGCTACACAAGATGTTCAAACTTCAGACGACTTTCTCCCAAGCCAATCTAATGGTACAGTAGTGTCAATTCATTTCATTTAATTTCCACATAGTGAGTGAAAAAATTAGAAAGACATAGCAATGACATTAGAAAATTTTGCAACTTACATTATGTAAGATACATGAATATATTAGAAGTGAAGGAATCAACAAAAGACCTACAGGCATTTCAGAGGCTGATCCCTGTAAGATGAGTTTGCTAATAGTTGTTTTTAAAAAAAAAATACAGAATACAATGCAAAATACTAATGCCATTACAACAATTTGAACGAAAAAAGTATCTAGTATCTTTAAATTTCACATGTTTGTGGCTTGAAATCTTATCAAACCATAAAAAGTCCATTTTGAATAGTTGTCAGACCAGGCCACCAAAAGTTAACTTTTTATGGGGGAAATTTTGTGGCCAAAGATCAGTTTTTGGCAGTCATGGGCCTTTGGGCCACTGCTAATGTTGAGCCCTGATGTATACATATCATAATTTTTATGACCACAATGACCTATATACTATGTGCAAAGACAATTTTTTACCATTTGACTTTTGTAAAGTAAATGCATATTACAGCTGGCAATTATAACTTTCCAAGATTGCATGTCAACATTTCGATACAGACTTCCAGATATGAAGTCAAACTATTAAACTTTGCTCCATTCATCATGTTGATGAATGTGAAAGTTTGACTTGTCTTTAAGTGTGTACATTACGGCAGATATTTGGTCATATTGTGTTGACTCATTTGACTGATCATATAGCTTATCCCTTGTAGAGTGATCATTGCTCTATTTGATCATCTAAGACTAATGTTAAAGCAAGATATGTCTTATTAACTGTGCAGTTGGTTAGATTCTGGTATTATAGATGTTACAATTTGTCCAAGAATGCATTTACATGTTTGTATCATATTGTTCTTGTATTTATATTATTATTTCATATCTTTATTATCTCCATCTTGAAGGTGCTGTACGACAGCCACGGCTGCATCCGACGGTACGAAAGTGTGGAAGACATTTTGAGGGAGTTCTTTGCCTTGAGGATGGAGCTCTACCACAAGAGGAAAGCCTACCTTGAGGGCTTCCTTGAGGCAGAGTCCTCCAAGCTAAACAACCAGGCCCGCTTCATCATGGAGAAGATTGAGGGCAAGATCGTCATCGGTGAGTGCCAGAAAAAAATATATATATATCTTTTACAGAAAAAAAAAATCTATAGTGAAATCAGTGAAATTTAAACAATTTGGCAGAAATAGTAAAGTAATCGGACCAATTTGGAACAAATTCAAACAAAACAGTTTGTTTGTTAGTTTGTTTCATTTTCCGTCTGTGAGGATGGGTGGATAGCCCATATTCAGCTGAGCTAGCTGGTCTTCCATGAGTCCAGTTGGACTTCACCGGGTTATGCACCGTGCTCTTTGCAATGAATAAATGAAACAGGATCTTTTACGTGCATGAGTTGTGACTCTCTCACACATGGGCCCTCCATTTTATGTCCTATCCAAGGGACAGTTTCAGGGACCTTCTGGAAGAAAGAAATGTTGTCTACACAATGCATGGAATGCCAGTGGCAATTCATGAAAGGCTCATGCCACTAATACTTCTGGTTTTACAGTACGAGGTGACATTATCCTTTGACCACCATTAACACATATTTCATACTTGTGCCATTCCTCCTCCCCCCCCCCTTCCCATCACGACAGAAAACAAATCCAAGAAAGAAATGATCAGCAAGCTGGTGAGCCGTGGTTACGACTCAGACCCCATCAAGGCGTGGAAAGAGGCCCAGCAGAAGGGCGAGGAGGACGACTTCGACGACGCGGCCAGCGACGTGTCCGACACGGACACGAGCCACGACTTCAACTACCTGCTGGGCATGAGCCTCTGGAGCTTGACCAAGGAGAAGAAGAACGAGCTGCTGAAGCAACGGGATGAAAAGGTCACCAGTCCTTTCACTTTCTTTAGTCTTAACTTTCAAGTGTGAACAGGGGAGATTGTTCCATGGTGTCTTCTTTGTAACCTGGTCTTGATCAACGGAGAAAACACCCCTTCATCGTGAATGAGTTTGTTCAACATGCTTTTTACCATAGAATTTTCACAGCATTTAGCTGCTTGACTTGATACATTTTGTGCAAAAGATTAGGTCAATTCTGCAGGCAGTTTCTAGTTATGTTTTCAGAGTTTTGTTATGCTTACAGCCTAGTACAGTTCTACTGTTATTCTGGAAACATACAGTCTCAAAAAAGGAGAAATTTTCCTTCCAAAAAACAAAAATTTGAATTCTTTGTCACATGATATAGTCTGTTAAAGCACTCATGGTAGTTTTAGATAAAAAGAGAAAGTTTGTGGGATTAATGCCAGTAATGCCACTATTTGTGATCTTTTTTTTTTCCCCCACAGGCAAGTGAGCTCAGCGCATTGCGACGGAAGACAGCCAGTATGTTGTGGACTGACGACCTCAATGCCTTTATGGAGGAGTTAGATGTGAGTACGACTAAATCCTTTTAGCTCATTGCCTCATAATCTTGAGGTTATTTAGATTGAAAGCTTGATTCTATACTGACTGAGGCTTTATTAGAAAACATGACTACAATGTCAGCATATTGCCAGACACAAAGCTGCGTGAATCAGAGATCAATGGTATGAACAGGGGCTTCATTGCAAATCATCAAACGCTGCTCTGTGTCTTGTGTATGTGTCACACCCATCCAATCCATCCACCCGGTAGATATGGATATGTGGATGCAAATACAATTGTACCGAACAACTCCTATGTAAAGTAGTGCGAAAAACTGAACAACAAATCCTTGTCAACCTGCAGTGTTTGTTTTTGTATGGATGGAATAAATGTGGCAGAGGTGCAGTTAATCCAGCTAAGTGAAATCTTGATGCTGCATCCAGAGTCAAATATACATTCATTGTGACTTAGTAAAGCTCTTGTGGTTTGATCACCCCTTGCACTGGTAACATCTCTACTTTGCTCCCATTTGATTGTGATCAATACTGCTATTTCCCATTGAAAATAACTCAAGTAAGTTTTGTCCCCACTGTATTGAAATCCTCACTGTCATGTCTATATGGCTGTATTCTTTACCTTACAGTCAACTAGAACACAGAGTGAAATATTCCTTTGAGCAACCCAATTTGATTAGCTGTTATGAGGATTCAATCCTTTCGTGGACTGTGTCTTCCTTTTGATGGTTTTAGAGTTTACCCTTTTGCTTTTCTTCTTCATCCAGAGGGTGGAAGCGCAAGAGAAGGAGGATGAGGAGTCAGGAGTGACAGCTGTCTCTTCCAAGGCAACCAAGGTAGCCAAGGGCAAGTCACGCAAGCAGAAACTCCTCACGCGAGAGGAAACCAAACCCTCGCCGTACGGCCGGCGCGTCGCCCCACGCATTGACAACCTCGTCAAGAAGGCAACCGGTGGCGGCGACGGAAAGAGAGGAAGAGTAAGCATTGTGTTTTAAACCCTTTCTTTGTCAGGGACTTTGGACAGTGTGTAAGATGCTATGGTGTTTTCTGTAACAATCAATACTCAAAGCACACCAAGGTTTAAGCAGAAGGCAACCTCAGATGCTGAAAAAAAAAGTTTACAGTTATAGTGGAATATGTTTGTCAGGGCACATGAAAGATTCACACTGAAACAAGGAAGCGAGCAACTTGAAAATATGTCATAACCTTGTTCAGCTGTACACAAAGTACCTAAATATGAAATTCTTGATTTGCGTTATTGTCACATTAGATCTGATACCATTGTCCTTGCATCGCATTATGTTTTGATTATTGATATGTGATAGCAAGCAGTCAGCTGTTAGCACTTAATTCATTGCTGTGGTAACTGCAGTTAATCGATGTCCTTGCAATTATTGCACATTTGTATGTTTTACAAATCCCAAGGATTATTTCATTGATTGAAAATATTGCCAAAGACATTCTGCATTTTGATGGTCTATCTATGAATAAATATTTGGTTTTGCTGTGACAACTTCTTCGTCACCATGGGTTAACATATTTCCTAACCTATGAATGTGTTTACTGTACAAATATAACTTGGTCAGAGGTGAGGCAAGAGGTCAAAGGCTACTAAGTCAGTAATACAGATTTTATGGTTCAGAAAAGATATGTCTTGTGAAGAATGAAATGTTATTAGTACCTGTCTGTTTTGTACTCTAATCAGAAACCCAAAGAAAACAGCATCAAGATGGAGGAGGGATCGGAGCTGTCGGGTCTCATGGATGATGACAAGGACTCGGAGGCAGCGTCCGACAAAGCGGCTGTGGCCAAGCCTAAAGCAAAGACTGGTATGTTATCTCAACGTCTGGCAGGGTTGATTCTGAGTAGGAACTTGCACACAGAAAGGGGTGTGTCCAGTACGCCATGCAGCTCTCTTCAGAATCTATCATTCTTTCTCAGTCATTCTGCAGAATTATCCTACCAGAGATGTGTAAACAAGAGGTTTGGTTGTACTAGGCTGTTAACCAGTCATTCATTTGAATCATTCAACACTAGAAATATAGATGCATGTCTATGCAGAAACGTCACACACTCACGAGGCATTGAAACTAAGGAGAATATCTCATCGTACAGCTTAGTCAGGCATCAGAGTGAGGATGCTTGTTCACAGATCAGGAACCGTGCAGTGCTGGTAGGTTGCAGTCAACGTTGGGAAGCGAAGCAACATCAGTGGAGCTGCACCCCTTTGGTGTGGTCGGCAGCCCTTGGACGAAGGAACTCTCAGAGTCAAAGCCTTCCTGCTTCTCACAATATATGTCAAAATGCAAAGATGGTTGTCCTTTCACCATGTTGTTCAATGCAGACGCAGAAATCTGTGCTAAGGCCTGCGCTAATTAGATCGCATCTTCAACTCCTAAAGCATGCAAAGAAGGTGTTCAGATAATCAGCCCTCAAACTGTTTGAGAAGATTTGTCTGCCATGCTGTGAAGGTGGTGATGAATTGCCGGAGAAATAACTAAGATTGATAACATAAAAAACTAGCTGAGAGTCACAGGACTGCATATTCTTATGTGAAGATGAATTTAGGACATTAGATGACTGCGTGTACACACTAGTAATTGCCAAAATACTTTGAATATCTTGCATAAGTACTAGTTACAGTAATGTAGTGAAGGATTTAGAAGGAAAAAAAAACGTTTATGTGTCAGTCTCAGGATGTTATTACACTAGAGCAAGTGCCTTCTCAGACAGACTTTTTTTCTATGCTGCCTTGTGATCGATATTTCTTGTTTTGTGCTGTCGCTGAATGTCGCAAGGTACTGTGATAGTGCAATTATTTCTCAAGCAGATAACCAAGTATTCGTTGTTTGTGTGAGCGAGAGAGAGAGTAAGAATGGACTAGCAGCTGAATATAAATGTTATGAACGGAAGGTGAAGTATTCGAAGGATGGTGCATTGCCCCAATTGAATGTACTCGATGCGGTAAATATTCCTGCAAGTTTACCTTTTTGCTGAATAGTCTTTAAGAATCCAACCATTTTTTTTTTCAAAAATGCAAGGTATGGTGTTGATTTTTTTTCTAGATTATTGTATTAATATGCTAATCATAGGTGATAGCATTGTACATATGATGGGGGTTAAACATACATACAAGGGAATGTGCTAACGATTATGTAAGACACATGTATTTTAGCTTCTCTGATAGATACATCCAATGAGTGACACTGAGAATATAGCAAAGGAGATGCAGTACATTTAGAATATCAACCATATGAAATTTGATACGGATTGTAAACTTCTCAGGAACAGGCAAACATAGAAAATTGTAAAATTCAGACTTCAGAGATTGCAATAATGTTGGAATGGAGTACTATTGTTTAGTTGGTGTGTTACAAGCATTTGGGTTGCATTTTTCAGTTCCTGTTGACTATCTACTCATAGACGTGATTAATGGTATACACCATTCATCTATGCAATCACAGAAAGTATCAGAATAAGAGTTTCAAATGCCAAATATGTGTATCATTGAGGTGCACACTTGAATTATTTTTGTGTGAGTAGAAGCTGAAGTAATTGATACACTCACCAAATGTGAGTTTGAGCTGTATTTGTCCCAAGATGTCTAAGTTTGTCTTCATTTTATGAAAGATGATGAACGCACAAAGGTGTGCTCAATGTACAATATTTGTGGAATATTTTAACAGAAGCAATCCTAGGGTAATCATGTACCACATTCGACTAGGAAGCATGCTAATCAATGGTTCTCTGAACACTGATTTGTGAAATTGGGTAGCCGTAGAGGCTTGTATATGACTTGACAAGTGTCAGATTAGGGTTCTATGCTTGGGCAAACAATCTGTGTGCTGTAGCTGTAGCAGGTGTGTCATCATGATGTGTGCATTTTGTACACAAGACTTGCTTTTAGGCAAACTGAGAACACTATTTAGTGAGGTGGGTGATAACATTCCCCAGCTTTACTGCCCCATTGGCACCAACCATTTAGATTTTTTTTTTTGGGAGGGGGGGAGAAGAAAATGAAAAATTATGTGTGCTTCCCTGTCTTGTGCAATGTGTAGATGAATAAAATTGTATGCAAATTTCACCAGAACACTTGAAATATTGCTTCTTTATGTCACTGGAGCAGAAAGTTTGAAAAGCAGTCAGGTTTGGCTATGCAATTCTTAAGCTGTAGCATAATGCCTGAGAGCAAAAGCTAGGCATTGGTCCTGTAACCTGGAAAGACAATGAGTTAATGGAGGAAGTCATGTTGGGGTATGTAACATAGGTACTGAGACTGAACAAATGCTGTGTTTAAAGCAAGTCTGGACAATGAGTCTAACTTATTTCATCACTGTTGAAATGTTACCTTTGCCAATTTGTTAATGGCCCAGAACAGTTGTCAACTGACAATATGATAAAAATCATTACCAAGTGTCAAAGCAGTTGATATGTCCATTTCACAATAAATTAATCAGATTCTGGTAGTGATTGCTAGACTCCTTCCCAGCCCCTTTTTCTCTTTGTCTTTCCACATTACAGGACCAAAGCCTCGGGCGCCCAAGGCACCCAAAGCACCCAAAGCGCCCAAAGCACCCAAAGAGCCCAAGGCGCCACGCCAGCCCCGTACCCCTGGTGACAAGACCAAGAAGACAAAGAAGTCAAAGCGCAATCCGTGGTCAGATGAAGAGGAAGAGGAGTTCAACGACGACATGACCAGTGGAGATGCTGCCCTCGCAGCCCGCCTAGCAGCACAGGCCGACCGCGGCCCTAGGAGAGCTGCAGGTGAGTTGCGACGGATCTTTTCATGTATATTCATATCTTCTTCTATTTGGTTACCGTATTTTGTGTGAGTGTAATCCGTGGATGAGTTGGAACCACAGAGAGGAAAGTAAGATTTCATGGCTATGCATCATTTCTAAACATTGCATCAAAAACATGCAGTCTCTGTCTATGTGAAGTTAAGAAAAGATGTTTCATGAGAGAATTTGAGACCCTTGGAGAATAATTCCAGAAAGAAAGTTATTTCAACATAAAAAAAGTCTCCTCCCTTTAGACTTGGAGGCATCCATCTGAATTCTGTTGTCCATGGAAACCATGAGATGTCGTAACTGTTATGACATGATATCCACAAACCCATGACAGCCAAAACCACAGTGAAGTACACGTTCAGCGACGATGAAGAGAGTGATGAGAGTGGAGGTTCTTACGTCACACCAGCCGCCAGGAGAGAGGAGGTCGCCTATAACAACAGCGACATTGATGACGACGCTGACGAGGTGGCCATGTCTCAGCCGGCAGAGATGTCCAACGACCTGTCCTCCCATGCCTCGGAAGATGGGGCAGGGAGCGACGCATCGTACGAGCCTGCCCCTAAGGCAAAGAAGAAGGCTCCCGCCAAGAAACCAGCTGCAAAGAAGCCACCCGCAGCCAAGCCAAAAGCAAGCAAGAAGCCCACCAAGGCAGTGAAGTCAGCAGAGACCATTGACAGCGATAATTCAGACAGTGACGGCTTTGATAAAGGTTAGTGTACTTAGAAAGGCCATACTGATCATACATGTATTTAAACATTGCTGGTATTATCAATCAAACTTGAGAGCCTGTGTTCTGTTTCACTTGCTTTTATTGTGTTCACTTGTGTGGATTACTGATGCTAGGATGAATGGAGGCAAAAATCTAATGATACATCATGAACAGTGTAACTTCACAAATCATCAGTCAGTCAACCATAAAGAATATCACTGTGGATAGATGTGCAGTTGATCATTACAGTGCTGTAACCCTAACCTTGCGGCAAAATGACTGTACCACACGAATGTCAACTCAATTCGAAAGGTCTACTGTATACGCCATATATATAGTGAGTCTAATTTTTTGCAAATCGGGCCTTCCCGACAATTTGGCGAGTGGTTAACTTCATGATTTTGCAGTACGGTACTGAATAGAGAATTTATTTGTGCACATCACATTCATGTCAAGATGAGAGTTAATATTTATGCATGTTTTTAAATTCACGAATAGCACCTGACTCGTGAAATTGGCAAGAATAAAAACCTTGCCAAAAAAAAATTGCCGTAATCAGTATGTTGTTGACCTATGACCAGGCTGTGTGTGAATGTAGCTCGGCTCAAGCAATCCATGCATTTGCACATCACAAGTATCTCTGTGCTCTTGCCATGTCTTCAGAAGTCTCAAGCGTCCATTCATCACTCCAGAGTGACTCGGATTCACCTCCCGCTGCCAAGCCTTCCAAAGCCAAGGCCAACACAAATGCCACCAAGGCAAAGGCTAGCAAGAAAGCAGGTAATCCCTCTTGTCTTCAAGTTCTCTCATCAACATAATCCTTACTGTGCTATGAATAGTTTGAGTAATTACTCCTTTCAACATCAGATTGCGTGTTTAAATTTCATATCAGTCTATTTTTACATTATAACAAAACAAACTTTGTTTGGAGTTAAAATATTGCAAGCATTGGTTCTGTAGTACCATGTCAGGACTCAGTTATAGGATAGTTGAGTTGGATTTTGAATTTTTCAGTAATTCCAGTCATTAGGGTATCTGACAGCTTTGTCATAAAGACATTTTATCGACATAAATGTAAGTGGTAGATTTACTAAAGATCTATTGGGGGGAAAAAATGGTTGTTTTTTTTCAAATAATTTAGATGCTATTTTCTCAACAGAGTAGACATGCAGCCATTTTTTTTATTTTCTATGGCACCCATATCTGTACCAGCTAACCCACAGAATACTTTCTCATCAGCAAGTTTTTATGGGTCATCAAATTTCTGTGAGGATTAATATTCATTGGTAGACAGCAGTGCAGTATAGACATTAGAAAGATGTGAGTCTCAGTCCATGTTGCTCCCTACTTGCCTTGTCCCGCTTCAGATGGAAAGACATCAATGAGCACTGTCTTGAAAAAGATGAATGCTCCAAAGCGGAAGAAGGACTCAGATTCCGAGTCCGACTATGCACCGAAGAAGAAGCCGGCGAAGAAGACGGAAACGAAGAAAGGTCAGAGTTCTGAGCAGTTATGAAATCATGTGTATTCATAGTTGCGGCACTTTGTGCTTGAAGAAATGATATACTACGTGTAATTCCTGTCCCCACAAGTAAATGTCTTGTATTTTCATTTATTAGTTGTTGATAGGTACATTTGCCAATGTCTGAAAAGAGCTTAAATTGCCCTACATCAACGTAAATAAACACTGAATTGATCAGTGTTTTCGTAGTAGCCATCACAAAAGAAATCATGGGCATACGTACTCAAGCAGGATTCAAACTTATGACCTCCTAATCTCTAGACAGACGTCTTCTCTTCTAGACCAGTGAGCTTTCGCCCAACAGCCCCCGCTGGTTCTAATCCTAGCAGGTACTGCATAATTATTCAAATTAATGAAATTCATGAAGCAGCTCGACTGAAGAATTTCATGAATTTGGATTAAACAACTTTGTTGGACATTTTATACGGAAGATGAAAAACAGGTTTTGGCTCCAAATCCAGTCTTTGAGTTTTGCCATATAATTTCAGCATGAGGTATATGGCGTGGGCTTTTCCAAGATTTGTAGTATATACAGAATGGGAATCACCTCTCTCATCCTTCCCGTTGTAGCTCTGTGGTCACTGTTCTCATGTCTGTTCAAACTTGTACTGATTTCTCATAGCCGCTGCAAAGAAGAAGCCTGAATTTACAGACTCAGACTCAGATGATGATTTTGGGGTGAAAGACACAGCTCCCAAGAAGTTGCCAAAAGCAGAGGTTTGTGTCTTCATGTATTGCAAAGTTTACTCAGATGTGCCATTTGAATGCTGGTCTGTGACACATCATGTATATTTTTACCGTTTGGGAAATCACTGGTATAATGAACAAGCACTACTGCTGGAAGCACTTACAACTACTGTATACGCTAAATATTTTGTGAGAATTTTATTTTCATGAATTTTGCAAGTCAAGTGCTATTCGCAAATTTAAAACACGCAAAAATATTGACTCTGATCCCGACACAAATGTGACGTGCACGCTTACATTTCTCCTTTCAGTACTGTACTCCATGATGGCGAATTTAACCACTTGTGAAATCATCGAGAAGTCCTTATTTGCACAAATTGAGACTTGCTAAATATGTGGCGTATACAGTATGTGTCAGATACACTCTTAGAAATCTTTATTTCCCAAACCTTACTGATATTTGCGCACACATTGGCCGCTAATAGTCATGCAATATCAGCCAATAATTGTTTTACTGCAATTTTGCTTTTAGCTCAACGAGCAGCTTGCCATACTGTGATTGATATGCCATTCCATCATTAGGCAGAACTTTGTTTGACATAGGATAAGAAGAGAAGTTTGAAAATGTGTACAGCTTGGAATAATTGTATTGAAAAAGGGTAAAGTCTCTACTTGTTAGTTTCTAAACTCTTTCTGCCCTGTGGCTAACATGCTTACACACACTGACAGTAGCATTATTGAATGATGGTCTTGAGAGGATTGTAAAAGGGAAAATGCTTTCTTCACAGTGTTCCTCTCCACCCAGTGTTAAGCAGTATTCTATAGAAAGTTTGAGAGTGATTGTGCTTGGGTTTAGCAGGTGTGTTGCTGGGAGTTTCAGCTCAGTGGGAATACACCCTTAGAATGGAGTGAGTGCATGTTTTAAGGGCTGGTTTGACTCGCGTGCAGGGGTTATGATTTATCGTCATTATTGAAAAGGTATTGTATTTAAAATATTTTTAAAAAAGGTCTTGTGTTGGAGGTAGTGGTAGTAGTGATGGTAGAAGTGGTAGTGGTAGTGATAGTGGTAGGGGTAGAGGTAATGGAAATGGCAATTTAATTGAAGTGATTGTAGTAGCAGCAACAGTTGTAATAGCAGTAGTTGTTATAGAAGTACTAGTAGTAATGGTAGTGTTACAAACAGTAATAATAACAGTAGGGCAGTCTTTTCTTATCCAGTTGATACATGGAAGTTCTCTCTGAAATGTCTTTCATAGCCCAAAGATCAGTCGCTGAAGAAGTCGCACGCGTGGCTCTATGGCTGTGACGATGAAGATGACAACGCATCAAAGAAGACAGGGAACGGAACAATGGACGCTTTGCCACCTTCAAAGGTCAGCACCCTCGGAAGTGGTCGGTCAAAAGCCACGGTAAAGTACACCTACAGTGACGAGTCAGACAGTGACTATTGAAGAGGCGTGAAGAGAACACAACTTTCAGCATTATCCCCCGGCGACCTGTGAGTGCTGTATCCGTGACAACGCATCATCAAAGTGCCACAAAAAGTTGATTGTATTGAAAGTTTGCTAAAGACTCTTTGCCAGGTGAAGCATCCCAGGAGTGTTCATGGAAAGCCTCTTGACTAAAAAACCTCTGTTACTACATCACCTCTATCTACCAGTAAGGTCTTGATGTGAATGCTTGCACTGATGGATGCAACTCAGCAAGACGATTTGCAGACATGTTTATCTAACCTGGTGGTAAGTGTCAAAATACAAAAATGAGAAATGGAAAACTAAATTCCTTATTGTATACCTCATGAACTACATGTATCTCCAACATTTCTTTGTATGAAAAGGACATTTACCTTCTTATCTTACTATCACATTTTTTTTGGCCATATCTTGCTCAGCAGTTTAGTGTAAGGCATAAACTTTCAGTAGCGGAGTTTTATCATGACTGTTCAGTGTCGATGTTTTGGGGCTGCCGTGTCCCATCACATTACCATGGACTTAGCTACCCTCCCTGCAATGTGCATTGTTGATTTAAGATACCAGTAAGCTTTCCTTCATAGAATGTAGCAATTAAATGATACAGAGGGAGAAATACCAGTGCACAGCTCAAGTAGGAGTACATTTACATCCTAGGAAGTATTAACTTACACTGATTTGCAGTTTAAGTTTGAGTTGTGTCAAAGCTTTGTTTGAGTCAGTATCTCAAAATCTCTCAGACACTGCAGCATGTTGATGCCCAATAGGGTCTACTCAGGGGGAAATGTATTCATTTGTTCCTTTGTTTTTACTTGTCCACATGAGTAGTAACTGAAAAATATTTTGAATAGTTCATTCTGAACCAACTGCTTAATATGGCTCAGATGAAGTTTCATCGTTTTGTGTAATCCTGAGAAGACTAGAAAATAATGCAAAGTGAACCAAAAATGTTGTAAATTGAATGATAATGCAGTGAAAATGGTACCAAGTGACTTTGGTAATAGTTTCCTCTCTGTGCTTTTAAACTGTCTTCATTATCATTGTGAGGTTCTGTCGAGAAATGAAATCATGAGAACATTTTATTCTGTAACTTTTTTATTCTGCGAGCTTATTGAGAGGAGGAATAATGTGCTGGACGCATTGAAGAAACTTTGGCATCTCACGCATGTCAAAAAAAGTTAACACCTGTTATGAAATAGTGTAAAGTTAAGACTTGAACTTATTTATGATTTAAACTTGCCTGGTGTAGTGAACTTCAGGGGCTGCAGGTTAGTACAGTTTACTGTAAATATTTTTTAATGAAGCGGCAGCTCCACATTGAGAAATAGAGTTGTTTGAAATGCTTGTTGGTCTTATTAACATGTTTTTATTTTCAGGCCCACGTACATTTTTAAGTTTTTATGGATAGAAAAGCGTCATATTTATATAAATTCAGCCACAGAGGGATTTTGTCTCCACAAGTGCTTGAGTTTTACCAACTGATTTACCAAATGATGTTATGACACGACTACTGGCAATGTGTGTGTACAGCAAGTGTTCAATTCCTTGTCCATCCTATTTCATTGATTCAAATTCTAGTGTAAGGATGTTTACTATGGAGTCCTGTAACTGCATTTCCACTGCATACATACCCTCGTTAATTCAGTTAGCATGAACACAGAGTCTAAAACTAAGACTAAAGGGCAATATCGTTCCATGTTCAAGGTGACGCAAATGAGGAGAGGTAAAATCAGACTTATCAAAATCAAACTTGAAATAAAAATTTGTTAGACATTTTAAAGTGTCACAGTTAGGGGTTTTTTTTATCTCACCAAATAGTGATAATGGTCACAGGCATGTATGTCCAGTGGTACACTCATGGTGTACACAAAAATATCCTAAAAGTTATGATTTTAATGAATGATTTAGCAACTACATTTTCTTCCCCGTAATAGTCACTGCAACTACATGTAGGTATTTACAAAATAATAAGTTCATGTGAAGGATACTAATAATTCTTACCGACTTCATGTTATAGATGGAAATTCAGTGGAGATAAAGCAGGAAAACCTCCTACAATATGCCTGTGCAGTTGCTCCAAGAAAAGAGAGAAAAAAAAGTATGATTTTTTTTTTGTGTGGAGAGCATTATGATGATATTAAAATTGTGTAATCTCTATATTTCGTGTCTGATTTGGTGAAACTTTTATCATTCTAGTAATTTTATTAGGCAATTCCATCAGGTGAAGTCAATTTGAAAATGATATTGAATTGCACTGTGAACAATTGTCCTCTGTCATGGAGGATACATACAATCAAGTCTCTTGTAGCACCGAATTCTGATCACATCACTGTACACAAGTACTGAATGTATTAATGTGACTTTTCAATGGGTCTTTTAAGAAGACATATACAACAGAAAGAAGGAAAAAAAATCTATCTCGTTATAAACATTCCAACCTCTGCTGTAGGGCCTTATGTCATTCCTTTGAAAAGGCTGGAACATGTTAGATCTTTTAAATGAATGTGTCCATAGAGCTGATACCATGTTTTTTATATAATAGTAAAATAGGTTGTGTATACTAGTTTTATGAAAGCAAAACGTTGAAAAAAATCTTTCCCCTGTCCTTTGCCTTAATTCATGAGGTTAGAGCATGTAAATAGTTATATGATATGCTTGGTATGACATGTGCAATCAGTTTTATTATGCGCTTCAACTCGCAGCTATTGTGACAATGAAGAAATGCTGATAACATACCAATATTTATCATTACTATCATTTATTTATTCCATATTTACAGATTTGAAACATTTTCAGACAACGTCAATATTTGTGCTATTCAGACTATATATACGTGATGTATAAGTTATTTCTTTAAACTGTTTTGCAACTGTTACGAGCACATAATGTCCAAAGCAGACATTTTTTTTTCTTTGTTAGTGACTTTTTACAGCCTTCATGAATAGACCATTTTACTGATAGTTTTAGTAATAACTAAAATAGTCAAATATTGTGCATACTTTTGAAACATCAGTTATTCATGACAAAGAAAAGCTTGCCCCTGGCTTGCCTTACGGAGCTGCAACTAATACATGCACACTGGATTTCAAGTACATTGTATGGCAATGTGGTTGGTAAGAACAAGTGAATTGAATTGCTTTTCGCTTGACCGTCATGGGGAAAAAAAAAAACAACAACAACAAAGCAAAATGTGTATAGATTATGATTGCATGAGGAAATGGTCAACTTGGCATTGATATTGCAAAAGGAACACACATTCTTGATGAGTGAGGTTTTAAGACCATGAGATAATACATTTGTACCGGAAGTCTCTTGTAATTTCCGTCAACTAAGTACACATGTATACTATGTAGACTGGGAATCCAAATATAAAATGGGAAAGTGTTAATCTGAACACTGATAAATGATATTTCCCTTAGAAAGATCTAGGCCCCGATATTCACGCTGATATTCCTTTTGTAGGGAGAGGACAGTTTTATTAAAGCAATCAGTCGTGTTTCTGAACTCTTTGACAAGCATCTCCAACAAAATGTCATCTAGTCAACAAGAGGTTCTATTTGACCTGATGATTTTTCGATGGATAAGTTGTTGGATGTTCGCTATTTTTGTTATACATGTGTCTGTAACACTTATAAGCTTATTCAACATTTGTGTGCAAAAGACATTGAATTTGATAATCCGTCTTCTCTTCATCACAAAACACTGCTGAAGATTATTGTGCAGAGGTATTTTTTATGTAAATTCCCATGATAATCTTGCTGTATGTGATTTATTTAAAATTTGCTTGTCTTTGCTTACACTTAGAATGTACAATGTAAAAACTGTGACACCTTGTACATGTATCTAAGGTCACACAACTTTTTTCCCCTATTGAAAGGAAAAGTTTACATGGCACTCAAATGTTACCGAGTCAATGTGTAGTGTATGGATTTTATTTCTCAAGTTGCCATTTGCAGTCACCGATTGCAAACATTTTTTAAGTCTTCTTTTTATGTTTCAGGGTCTTGCTGCAGGCCAGTGTAAGAATGAACATAAAAGTGTATTATGATGTTAGGTCCTTCATCTCGAGAACTAATCACTTATATCAATTACTTTGTCCTTGTCTTGGTGTAGACATCAGTGTTTTAAGAGCCTTCGTATGTGTTTAATTCTATTGATTTAATGCCTTTTGTCCTTATGTGATTGATGTACTTTAATTGCACTCTTAAGTTTGCCATTTTTTGTGAGTAAGCAGTATAAATAGTTTTAAATTATTTTTGCAATTTTTCAGTCTCTTGGAATGATGCAAAACTGAGATGTTTACTCAGTAAATGTATCTTTTCTTATCCCAACAATTTGACCACAAGTTGTTATATGCCCTGAACAAAGGCTGTAAGAAGGGCTTTGTAAACAGTTGTAAGTAGCCATTCTTTACATTTTCAAGAAATGACGAACAGCCTAATGAATAACTTGTATTAAGTAATATTCATCTCTATGTGGTGTACTGTATGAGCAAGGTGTAGATAAAATGTACAACTGCTAATGAAGACAAGGTAAACATTAACAGATGGATCTGCTTGTATTATACGCTTGTGCTTTGAAGGGACGATGTCTCCGTAATCAAAAAAGGAACCATTTACATGTAAACCACTTGTTTGATATGGTTTGAGGAAATGCTTGCAGTGGCATTGCAAATAATGTACATCCAGTTGCTGAAGTGTCTTTTGAGCTAGAAAATTTAGGATTTTTCACAACCCACTTTCATTTGGTGCGTGAAAGTCATCTTCAAGAAAAGTCGACAGGAAATGTATTTATGTATTTATTTATCAAAATTTGGAGGCTGTAAAATTTTGTAAAGTGCATACACACATCACCTGGCCTCGGGTATAAGTCCACCAGGTGAGGTTGTTTGTGTGAGTGCATGCAATAGGGACACTAGGTACAGTGCTTTATTTAGTGCTTTTAAGCAAATGGTATCCTGTCATGAGCAATTTTCTGTAATTTTTATATTTGTATATGTATTAATATGTGTGTCCTTTGAAAAGAAATGGTGTCAATAATTTATGAATATGCATGTAATGACAATGTTGTACATAGCTGTGCTAAATTTTGTACATACAAAATGTGGAAAAAAAGATACATTTTTGTATTCAGACACGAGAGTGTATCAGTCTGTGATTTGTGGTGTAATGCCTGAAGTTCCTCCATAAGGCCGTTGAAAGAGAGAAGAGCGAAGGGAATTACCAGTAGAAATTCCCGTTTGCTACACTTCGTGAAGAGTGAAGGTTGTTTTTAATCCAACGTTCATCTGTCATGTCTGTTTTCGTTGATCGGTTTTCACAGAAACCTCTATCATTTCTCATCATCTTTTTGCCACCAACCCTCTTTTACTGAAGAGTTTTTCACCCCAAATCTTTTATCTCCTTCTTCACCTGTCTCTCTCCACTATCACTCAGAAACAGGATATGTTTTTTTTTGTGTGTTTTTTTTTTTTGTGTGTGTGTGTGTGTGTGTGTGGTTTTTTTGTTTGTTTGTTTGTTTGGTTTTTTTTTTTTTTTTTTTTTGGGGGGGGGTTACCAACTAATATGCAGGCGGTGTTTCCTGGAAGCACAAACATACAATAGAATCAAGACTCCTTGATAAGAACATCATCCAATAAGAGCATTCTTTTTTAATGTTTGGGAAAGAGAAATACATTTACTTTTTATATTAAAACAACTTGCAATGAATAGTACACACTTAGGTAATACAATACGTGAAATGGCAGAAAATTTAATAGTCACTTTATAGTTTATATGACAGGAAGACAGAACTAATGACTGAATATGTGGCCTTGGATCACAGAACCAACATGGAATTGCCTACAATGTGTAGCAAGACCTCGTCATTTCGGCAGATTTTGAAAGAAGTTTTCAGCTTCAAAAGGATGCATAACTTGTGACACTGTGATGTTCTGTAAAAACTGATCAAATAATTATTTTTTTTACTTTTAATCCAACCTCTGGGAATGGTACTACATGTATAACACAGGCATAAATCACACTGACTCCATTTTTACTGTACATTTGAAATTCCAGAGTTATAAGTTTTATGAAGGGATTATCCAACTCTTTCAAAATTTTGTGCTACGTACAGTGTATACAGTATTGGTGCCATTGTTGACTGTTGCTGAAAGTTTACAGTACTGTAGTACGTATGTGGGGTTTCATACATTGTATACATCTTCATGTACCCCATAAGGGCAAAAGATGGGGAGAATAAAGAGTCGGACAAAAGAAACATGGGTCTACACAGAGAGTTTCAGTTAACCCCAATATACGGTACTACATATTGTACTTTCACAGCTAATGTGTCCAATTTGCTTCCAAACCTCGGGAAGAGGAAGATCATTCCTTAAGAAAATATATGTACACCAAAACGTGGAATCCCACAACATTTTTTCAGGCTTACTGGGAAAAGACCTGGATGAATTTTTGTAGGTTTTGCAATTCAAAATCACATATTATGATCATAAATTTTCTATTGACAAAAACACAATACTGTATCAGCAACATAATGTTTTTAAAAAGTAAACAAGTATAAAAAATAATAATAATATCCTTTCAAAATATCACTACCTTTATAATACCTAATACAAGTTGAACTATCCCATACATAATCTACTTTAAAGGGATGATACAGTATTGGTGGAGATGAAAATTGGGCTTTAACTTTTTTGCGAGATACAAAGAAAACACTTATGAAATAGTACAGAGCATACCATTTTAAGAGGAATTCAAAGTTTATTCAATGAAAATCGGGTCAGGAATAGCTGAAACATCCAAAACCAAAGTAAAATAAAACGATCGTAGTAAAATGTGGGTCCCACACTTTATTAGGATCACTCTGTTTTGGATATATCTCAGCCACTTCAAAATAAATTTTCATAAAATAAACGTTGAAATCCTCATGGCATTACATGCTCTTTCATATTTCATAAAAGGGTTTCTCACTATCTCACCAAAAATGATAAAAACCTGAAGTTAAGTCTCAACCAAAACTATACGATCCCTTTAAGAATACAGTACAAGTCTATCATAACCATTGTACCACACAAAACTACAAATGTACATGTACAAGACATGTTGCTCAACGGAAAGACTTTGTTATTACACACCAGTTCCTAAGTGATCCATGTAATATTCAAAGACACTTCGGTCATACATGTGATACAGGTTAGCACACCCCAAAGCTGCCCAGGCATTGTATAGGCAGGCACACCTAGAAAAAGAAAGAAAAAAAAAGTGTTTCGTATAGCAATAAAACATAGTGACATGGCATTTACAATTCACTTTGACAACAGTGCAATATTACCGTAAGTTAACTTTAAAAGAAAATGGAAAATTAGAGATGAGGATATTTTACAGCACCAATTTTACAAAAAGATATCAATCAAAAACCACATGTAGTGCTAATTACATGTAGATGAGTTCATAATGTCCCCACTTCCCAAGTCTCACACTAAACCTACACACAAATCTTCACACTGAAATGATCAATTTTCTGTTCATACTGCATTTGAAGCACTGAAATCAACAAAAGAAATGCATCAAATTTCGTGCATCATTATTTTGTGACAAATGAGCAACAACAATTTATAGAGACGATGGAATGAAATTGCTGAATTTCTGATCTACAGGTACAAACTTGTCTAACACACTCCTCTTGCTACGTACATGTATGCTCTTTTGAGAAATTTCTATCCTTCTTAAAGTACTGTAAACATATTGTAACCTAGTACATACATAGCTAAAATCTATTGTGTAACATGCTCTCTAATCCTAGGGGTTGAATAATATGCAGTAACATTTCTATTCTAACTTTCTGTTTGTATTCAGCACACCATATCATCTACACAATACTGCTAAAAAGACATTTAATAGATTAAGACAAATCAAAATGAAACAAAGTAACAAAGTGATAATCAAAAGATGAAATAATATCATGTAATGCTGATACTGCAGCTTTGGCTTCTGACTGGTTTCTTTGGCTGTAATACATGAAATACATTGTAATTTGAAAGAACCAATTAGGACGTCCATCAGTCTCAACAATACATTCAATGACTCCTGTCTTCAATCATTTGATGGAGTTTGTTATTTTTCAAGTATGTATTGTAGGGCAATTGATATTCAGTGAGATCAGGGTCCCATTTGATAGAGGGTTGCTATATGATAGCAACTCTTGCTAGAATGGCACGTGCCATCATGGTAACGACAATGAACCCCGCTTCCTGAATTGGCTGAACTTGCAATGGGAAGTTGCTATTTTAGCCAGAGTTGTTATTGTAACATCTTTTATGAAAAGGGGCCCAGAACCTCTTGCTGTACATGGCTTTTGTGATCTCCCATGGAAATCCGACGTGGTACAAGGAACACATAGCTACAAGTACATGCATACAGTATACAATGTACTACATTTGTTCAACTTGAATGTTGTATCACTTGTATGATACTTTACCGATTAACCTTTCCCCTTTCCACACACAGCACTGAGCTTTCCTTTCACATCAATGCACAAGGAAATACTTGTACACTGTATATATTGTACATACTGTACTTACGTGTATGCTGTAAATATCACATTCAGAAATTATTCAAAAGATACCATGCAGTAAAAACAACAATAAACTACATCTACATATAGGTCATATAATTCACACATTTTTTTTTTCTGGATACATGTCATGGTAAACTTGGCACTTGAACTTAAGATTGGGAAGACAGAGGAATATTGCATCCATGCGTTGTTGCAGGAGTATGGCAAGGTAAGGATTGTTTGTGAAACTTCATGCACTGAGTTTTATTTCAGATACAGGGCTGTAGGCTAAGTACTTTTAACCAAAAGAGTGTGGAAGAGTAAAACACACTAGCTGTGTTTCTTTACCAAGGCTTATTCACAATGGAACATTTTACAAATGAATATTGTACAAGGCACTGTCTCTAACAAGACTATGTACAGTACAGTTTGTATTAGTTTACAAATACAGAAACTCATCTAAGGCATCAACAATGCTCAGCTCTCATTTGGGATTCCAGTAATATCAATAAATGCTGAGTGGATTTATAATAATGTACATGTACTTCAGACCAACTCCTCACCTTGTACACACAGTACATGTATCTTTTCTTCTTTTTTTGTCAGATATGGGGCACAAAAAAAAAAAATCATAAAATCATTGAAGTAAAGGAAAATTTGAACTTTGGGGCAAAAAAAAATACTTTGTAATCTACAAGAGTTTGTTCTATCAGAATTCTTCATGCAATCTAGCAAATTGCATAATTTTCATTATCGCTAATGCCCAAAAAGCTTCTGCGCAAGCTGCAAAGCCCCGTCACAGATGTACTGTGGGATTCCTCAAGAGCATTGTCGCTTCCAGTTGTCTTGCGCATGTCTCAGTTTGCTTTTCTTTGGTTGCTGCTTTTTTCTTCAGTTAGAATTAAGCTAAAAAAGAGTCTAAAACTTCTAAATTTTACTGATTTGCAGTCACTGGAGTCATGGTTCACAACTGCGAGGCTTCAATTTGTTGGTCTCATAATGGAAAGCAAAGAAATCTTCAACAAAATATACCCATGGATTAAAGATGGGACATGACCTTACACCATGAGTGTACATGCAGCCAAAACCGGTTGCTAGTTTCTTGATTGAGCTATCCAATAATGCATCTACAGTGATCATGGGCGTCACCAGGGGGGGTGCGTTGGGTGCGAACGCACCCCCCTTCAGATCCTTAAAAAAAAAAAAAAAAAAAAAAAAAAATCAGTCTGCGAGCGACCTCAACGCCGGACGCTAAATAATTACTCTTTTCTAATTTGTTTTTATATTTTGCACCAGGGACACACACACACACACACATATATACACACACGCACAAACACACAAAAATAATAATAATTCGCACCCCTGGTTCTGGCAGCACTGATTTTGTACATATCTATTAGTATTCTACAGTGTTTACTATCTATCGACCGTACTGTACGTCCGTACGATACGGAGCACTTATACACGTTTGCCCCATCCCACATAATCATAATTCCCGCGTTGAAAAGATTTTCTTGCTTTTTTGTTAGAATTCAAGAAATCTGTTCACCCAAAAGCAGTGGCGTAACTACGGAGGGGGGGGGGGGGGTGCTAATATAAAATATATAAAATATAGCTACAAACGGCAATTTGGGGACTGTAAAATGTCAAAATTTTCAAGATCGCTCGCTCCGTTCGCTCGCATTTAATCTTTATGCCATTCTTCTGATGTTGCTGCCAGTAATTGCCTGCAGGTGCGCCCGGTGCGCCCCCCCCCCCCCCTTAACTTCCAAAGTGAAAAAATATGGCTAAGAACGGCAGTTTTGGGACTGTAAAATGTAAAATTTTCAAGCTCGCTCTCTTCGCTCGCTCGCATTTAATCGTTATGCAATTCACCTAGTGTTGCTGCCAGTAATTGCCAGCAGTTCCGCCCGGTGCCCCTCCCCCCTTAATTTCCAAAGCGAAAAAATATGGCTAAGAAAAGAACGGCAGTTTGTGGACTGTAAAATGTAATATTTTCAAGCTCGCTCGTTCCGCTCGCTCGAATGTAATCATTATGCTCTCCTGATATTGCTGCCAGTATTTGCCAGCAGTTGCGCCCGATGCGCCCCCTTAAATTCTAAAGCGAAGAAATATAGCTACAAACGGCAGCTTGTTTGTTTGGTTTTTTTTTACAGTAAAATGTCAAAATTTTCAAGCTCGCTCGCTCGCTCGCTCGCTCGCATTACATACGCAATTCTCCTGATGTTGCTGCCAGTAATTGCCGGCAGTTGCGCCTGGTGCGCCCCCCCCCCCCTCCCCCCACCTCCTTTATTCCCAAAGCGAAAAAATATGGCTCCAAATGGCAGTTTTGGGACTGTAAAATGTCAAAATTTTCAAGCTCGCTCTCTTCGCTCGCTCGCATTTAATTGTTATGCCATTCACGTGATGTTGCTGCCAGTAATTTCCAGCAGTAAGATGCGCCCCCCTTAATTTCCAAAGCAAAAAAAAAAAAAAAAAGATACGGCTACAAAAGGCAGTTTTGGGACTGTAAAATGTCAAAATTTTCAAGCTCACTCGCTCACTCGCTCACATTTAATTGTTATGCAATTCTCCCGATGTTACTGCCACTAATTACCGGCAGTTGCGCACGTTGCGCCCCCCACCCCTCCTTTATCTCCAAAGCGAAAAAATATGGCTCCAAATGGCAGTTTTTGGACTGTAAAATGTCAAAATTTCCAAGCTCGCTCTCTTCGCTCGCTCGCATTTAATTGTTATACCATTCCCCTGATGTTGCTGCCAGTAATTGCCAGCAGTTGCGCCCGGTGCGACCCCCACCCCCCTTAATTTCCAAAGCAAAAAAAAATATGGCTACAAAAGGCAGTTTTTGGACTGTAAAATGTCAAAATTTTCAAGCTCGCTCGCTCGCTCGCATTTAATTGTTATGCAATTGTCCTGATGTTGCTGCCAGTAATTACCAGCAGTTGCGCACGTTGTGCCCCCACCCCTCCTTTATCTCCTAAGCGAAAAAAAAGATGGCTCCAAATGGCAGTTTTTGGACTGTAAAATGTCAAAATTTCCAAGCTCGCTCTCTTTGCTCGCTCGCATTTAATTATTATGCCATTCACCTGATGTTGCTGCCAGTAATTGCCAGCAGTTGCGCCCGTTGCGCCCCATTAATTTACAAAGCAAAAAAAAAAAATATGGCTACAAACGGCAGTTTTGGGACTGTAAAATGTGAAAATTTTCAAGCTCGCTCGCTCGCTCGCTCGCATTTAATTGTTACGCAATTCTCCTGATGTTGCTGCCAGTAATTACCGGCAGTTGCGGCCGTTGCGCCCCCACCCCTCCTTTATTTCCAAAGCGAAAAAATATGGCTCCAAATGGCAGTTTTGGGACTGTAAAATGTCAAAATTTCCAAGCTCGCTCTCTTTGCTCGCTCGCATTTAATTATTATGCCATTCACCTGATTTTGCTGCCAGTAATTGCCAGCAGTTGCGCCCGTTGAGCCCCCCGTAATTTACAAAGCAAAAAATATGGCTACAAACGGCAGTTTTGGGACTGTAAAATGTCAAAATTTTCAAGCTCGCTCGCTCCGCTCGCTCGAATGTAGTCGTGATGCCATTCCCCTGATATCGCTGCCAGTAATTTGTCGTTTCACACCGTCATTCCATAATACATTTATAAGGGGTATAACCCTCTCCGGCACTTCCACACCCTCCCCCCACCCTTTCTCGCTCCCTCGCATACTAACCCCCCCCCCCCCCCCCCCCCCCCCCAAAGATGAAATCCCAGCTTCCCTCAAAAAACAGTAAAAGTCTAGGGATTGAGAGCTTCCTATATTCCAAATGTCTGTCAAAAAAATCTCGTAATCATTTAGTGTCAAAACGCACCCCTTGAAAAAAAAGCTGGTGACGCCCCTGGTGATGCTCACCACATGGCACCCAGGTATTGCCATACCGACAACTGAAAATGTATTTTGAACCACACGTTGCTATACCACACACTGATGAGACGGAGACAAATCATTATGGAGTCGACTCCCCATCTAACACTTCTTAACAGGAAAAATATGAATAATATACACCTCCGTGGCTAATCAATGGATATACAGCTGTACAATGTGTATATTGCTTGTAATATAAGAGATCAAAATATGAATTAGTTGTCTTATAATCACTTACAACGAAACCAATGTCAATGTTTACATAATATTCACATTAATGGCTCTTTCACGCACACACACACACACACACATACACACAGAGTTGAATACAAGTGATGGCACAGTCAAATGGCTGAAATAATTATGTCACATTAAATGACACACACTGTTGAAAAGCCAATCAAATACTCTAAATAAGATTCAGCCACTGAGTACAATATGAAATTTAGTAATACTGTAACACCAGAAAGATTCGCAGCATTTAACTTCACAGACTACATGTACGATCATCAGCCTTTTTCGCAGCATACATATTTTGCAAATCGCCTACCATGAAATCGAACTTCACAAGTACTGTTGTACACTACATGTACACTACACTTTGTGTTTTGTGGCTCCTCGTGAAATTTATGAAAGTTTAAGGCACATGGAAAATTTCTGGTTTTACAGGATAGCTTATGGTATACAGATTTAGTGCTGTTGTCGTTCATGCATGGCATTCACATGATAGAGGAACAATATTCCTTTCTACATGTAGCTCTGCAGTGCTCATTTTTTGCTTTAATACACTACTAATTAATCTCCACGCTATCACCAGCCTTAGAGAAATCATGAACTAAAATTTGTACATTGTACCACCTGGACAGATGACTGCAATAATGAGTTGTGAAAGATGCTGCGAAGTAAATCTCAAAATCCTGCATGCTGCGATGACTTTGTGTCGGACAATTTAAAGCCTGTCTGTCCAAAGAAATAAAAAATCTCTGATACCATGGTAATAACATGCAATCGAATCAACTTCAACCAAGATTATCAACACCAACAGGATGAAATATAACATGAATAAGTTTCAGCAACCCGCTTTTTTGATTGAAGAAGCCCCTTGCACCATAGTTTTACATGTACTTTTTAAGGTTTGACTCTCTTCAAACTTTGACATGTTTTCTTGCTCTCTAGGGAGTTCACGTCACTACCATGTCCCTTGTGTGAATCCATCTCAAAACTGACTGAGCAATGAAGCTGCTTGCAAATTTTTTAACGCCTGAAGGATGGTCAAATCTCCTCCGGTCGAGAATGCCAGCTCCTGGTCACCCCAATTGGCCAGTGTCATGCGGAAGGAGTTCTTGACCCTGTAGCCACTCAGGATGGTCCTCACCTGTCGTCCATCGTCTAGGGAGTGTTGGGTGATGCTGATCTTGTTTGGGGTGTCGGCATTCTGCCAGGCTGCATACACGAAATTACTCTGGTTGCAAGCCACAGCTAGGTACACGCGACCCTCCTCTGCAATCAGCAGCTTCTCGGGACCCTTGTTCTTCAGATCGGGCCAGTGAATGCCCTTGCGGTCGTAGTCGATGAACAGCACCCGTCTGTTCCTGTCGCAGCACATGTGGTAGAAACCATGGAAATACGATGTCGCGTGGTTTGTGATTACCTTGCCTCTGGTGTCTATGTTGATGATGTTTTGGTTGTGCATATCCTTGTTCGCAACTACAACTGAAGATCGCTTGTTGACGCCGACGGAGGTACATGTTGTTACACTCACCCATTGTCCAGCAAACATACCAAGGTTGTCAGAGATTTCATCATCACTGTCTCGGACTAGGAATAATTCATTTTCATCATCCTGCAGAACAATGTCATCATTGGCCAGAACAGTAAGATCTCTGAAGTGTCGATTTTCAAGCATTGATGCAGACTGAGAATGATCCTGTTCCAGAATCTCAACACCGTTGTTCAGGTAGCCTATGACCAGCTTCCCATCCGATTTGTACATCAACTTGGAGACAATACCAGAAGCAGTCACGTCCACCGTATTCCAGCTCCGTGCCATACACAACTCCCCCAAATTTGCCCCACCAGCCATCTGCAGGTACAGCTCACCAGGTACAAAGTGCAGGCAACGCTCCAGGAGTTGGCACTCCACGTCACCTGGGGTGACTCCCACCTTCAATAGACCTTTCATCCTGCTCAGAATGGCTGAATGTTTGCTGACAATTTCTGCATCATTCCCAGACTGCCGGAGACTCATCCACTCCTGGAGAGCATCTTGCAGATCATCCTCAAGCTCACAGCAGCTTCTCTGTTTGACAGCCATGGTATCTCGCACCTTCTCCTTCATTGCATCAAGCCGATGCAATAATTCTTCCTCCTGAGTTTTGATCTTCAATCTAAGCTTCTCCGCCTTTCGTTGCACTTCTACTTTTAATGAGTTGAGTGCCTCAAGCCCTTGGTCCTTGTTCGTGTTCACTTGATGGTGAGCTGTCTGGATCACAAAGTTTTTCTCCTGGCACTGGTCCACAAGTTGGCCCATGGTTCTTTTCACATCGGCTGCTTTCTGCTGCAGTTGAACTGTTTTGTGGCGTCCCATGCTGATACATTTTGAGCAGCATAGGCGATCGCAGTCGGTACAGTAATGCTTAACAATCGTTCTAGGGTGCTCTGAACAATATTGACTCCCCTCTACACCGGATGACTCAGTACCATTACGCTTTTCCCACTCCCCAAGTTTTTCTAGCACGCTGTTAATTAGGGCGCTGGATTTGAGACCCCCTACGCCTCCCCGTGGCAGACGGGTAACCTCTCGGCAGACCGGGCATGTGATGTGGTTCGCAGATTCGCGGCCGGATTGCACGTAGCTTTGTAGGCACTGAGAGCAAAAAGTATGTTGACAAAACAAGAATCTCGCATCGCGAAGTCTTTCCATACATATTGAACACTCAAAATCCTTGCTTATCGAATCCATCATGCTTACTGGCTTTGCCATCTTGACCAGAGGACCACACCTGTACGTACGACCACTTCCTGGCAGTTCAAGGGACTTGGCTAGCTAGCTGTCAACAAACCTTCGATGGGATGGATCCGGGCTAACTCGGCCCACGGGACAACTCGTCCCACCCGTCGAGGGTGGGCCGAGTTGTCCCACCCGTTGGTATCGATAGTGATCGTGAGCGCTTGTCTGTGTTTGAGGTTATTTTGTCTGTGTGACGTCTTTTTTAACCGTAACTTTTATGGAATTGTGCTCAGTGGTTTCTGTAAAGAATATTTGCCAACTTTTGGGGGATACAACGACGTAAAAATGAAATTTCAGACGTTTTTATCGCGGTTCGCGATCCCCATAGGTTCACGTTCATTTCGCGCGGTGGGCTAACTCGGCCCAGCTAAGTTTTAGCTGTTGTTTTGTCAGTAAATCTACGTTAAACTATCAATTTTATCATGTATAAAGGTACATTCAGGGTACCTTCAACTAATTTCATCTTCGAGGGAATTTAATTTTGCGCATGTTTGGGGAAATGTTGGATATTTGTTCGCATGGTTTCATCTTTGCCCTATCCGCACCGCACCGGTCTCGCCACCAGCAGCTCGCTCACACATCACTGTGGCAGAGCTGAGCAGCGCCATGCCCATGCCCACTCTCGGCGAGGCACGGGCCGGCGCGGGGCACCCGCGCGAATGGCACAGAGGGAGCAGCCAGCCACTCCGTAAACGTCGCTACGGATACGGGCGGTGGTTGAAATTGGAGAAAAAGGCGTCATTTGCTGCACTTCCCAATTTTCTCGCGTGAGTACTAAATTCTATGCAGTAGTCAGTTGGCATTTTCCTATCCATTGTCTTGAACTTTGAGCTGAGAGCTAGAGAGGGAGCAACTTGTTTCAACTCAACTGTGTTTTGCTGCAACGTTGCGTGAATTGGGCTGAGCTGGTGTGCTACCGCCAGCCAATGCCAAGGTGAAGGGCAAGGTTTCTGCTAAAGGCTGGGCATATAGGGGGTTGCTTGACTCTTTTTTTTATCTGATTTTTTTTTGGTCTTTTATTTTTTTCTGATATTTTTTTTTCCAGGATGACTCAATAATATGTATTCCAACCTCATGCAGTTTGCAGTTGTCATTTGGCTGTTTTTCTGTCTATCCCCCAGCATCAACATTATTATTACACGTATTATATTAATGATTGATACTGAATTAAAAAAAAACACACACACACACACAACACACACATAAAATAACGATTTGGATGCATGCTGTATTGTTGGCAATTATCACGCGACTCGGATGACACTATTCGCTATGTTGGGACACTGCTCCTTAATTTACGAATATATGTAACATTTGTGAAATAATACGAGTTTTAATATGTGAAAATGTCACCTTTTTGTGTCTGAAATGATTTACTAGTACTATGGTGAAGTCTGTTTTCAAAGTGATATTTATTCGATGTACTATAATTGCTAACAGAAATACTGTTATTACTGCTAATGATTGACAAATTGCCCTACACGTACATCGATATACTTGTTTATGTAAATATGATGATTTATAGAGATAATTATTGACATCGATGTAGGGCAATTTGTCAATCACTTGCATTAAAAAACATCTCGACGGAAGAATTTCATGAATTCAAAGAAATACTGTTGTAGCGTCTCGTATCCTACCTACATTGTAGATTCCTCTATCTTAATTCATTGGCAACAGGTGCGTTCCGTCACCTCACCCAGGTTCGAACCCTAGTCAATGTTTTGTAATCGTAGCTAGCCAGCGTCCCGTGACAGGAGTGGCCAATCAACATGTTCTTATGTGGTCAAGCGGCCAATCACCTTTATGCCAAGGCGTGGTCACTCGCTGGCGTGACCAGAACATTTTCCCGAATCAGCAATTTCTGGACAGGAGCAACCGCGTCAGCATTATCGTACTTCACTTCTCCTCGCGATCTCGTTACGATCACTCCGTAGCTTCGCACGTCTAAGGAGTTAGTCGTCCATTGTATTACGTTCTTTTCCCTCCTCCAATCTTGGATATTATACATCGAGTTTCGCTGCATTTTACACCGCGACTCGCCTTCTCTTCAATTTCTACAATCCACCAGCGGATTTCTTATCGCTACGATTACCGCGATCTCCGTCCAGTTTGCATCGCTGCCTCGGTTCAGTTAGCGTGCTGTACATAGCGTGACAGACTCTACCAGGGACTTTAGCGTCTTCTCGTCTCAGTGTTCTAGCTGTGGACTATTCTCGCTTGTGCTAGCCGCGACATCCGGAGGTTTTTCTACGCTGTCGCTGGACCTTTTGTCTAGCTCCTTTCATATAATCTCGGGACGTGCAATAAGGGACATTGTCCATATCTTCCGATGCCCTGGTGATTATTCCGGTGTTCCCACCTCTTCACGTCCAGTTTCGTCTACCAGTACCGCATCTACCTCTCGTGTCACAGTCCTCCGTTCCGTAGTTGGTGAGTAGGTATTTCGTTATTGTCACATACCCGCAATATCCACATTGGTGACCCCGCTATTCTTTTACGGAACTCTTTTCCCGTCGCGTACGTCATGCCTGACACTGAGGAGCAATCTGCCCAACTCCCCGGCGCCGCCGCCCAGCAACCCGGCGCCGCCGCTCAACAGCCCGGCACCGCTGCCCCACCACTCGGTTCCACTCCCCAGCAACCCGGCGCTGTTGCCGCCGCTGTCAGCATCAAGCTGCCCCCGTACTGGCCGGACGATCCCGTCCTATGGTTCGCCCAAGTCGAGGCCCAATTTTCTACGAAAGGCATCACCAGCGAAAAGACCATGTATCATTATGTGGTCTCTTCATTACAACCCCAATATGCCACCGCTGTCCGTGACCTACTCGTTTCTCCACCTCCTTCCAACCCGTACAAAGTTCTCAAATTGGAGTTAACGAAGCGTACGACTGCTTCGGAGCAGCGACGGATACATCAGCTGTTAACCGCCGAAGAACTGGGAGATCGTTCCCCCACGCAACTTCTCCGGCGCATGGAGCAGCTGCTCGCCGGCAAGACGTTGGAAGACAGTTTCTTCCGTCAACTTTTCCTTACACGTCTTCCTCACCACGTCCAGTCCATCCTCGCGTCCAGCAGGGACTCCATGACGGTCCATCAGCTCGCCGAACTCGCTGACAAAATCATCGAGGTTGGTTCTCCTTCCACGTCCAGTCTTCCTATCTTAAATCTTACCGCCTCCAATCTGCCATCAGCACCGACACAATCTGCATCTGACGATGTCAAAAAAACTCGCCGACCAAGTGCAGCATCTCACCTTGCAGGTCCAGTCACTCGCCAAGCAGCTACAGCAGGACCGTGGTCGCTCTCCGACCAGGTTTTCTGGCAGGAATCGTAGCCGCGGTCGTAGTCGAGGTCGCAATTCCGCGGACGAACGCCAACCCAAACAACACGCAGGAGCTGAGTGCTGGTACCACTGGCAGTATGGGGAGGACGCCAAAAATTGCTCGCCTCCGTGTTCCTGGCAAACCAAGCCACACCCTTCTTCTACGCCTCAGGGAAACGCCCCCGCCAACGAGTAGCGGCGACCGACTCGTTTGGTACTGACGCGCCCCCGAGTCGCCTTTTTCATGTCTACGACAAATGTTCAGGTACCAAGTTCCTCGTTGATACTGGAGCTGAGGTTAGCATTTTGCCAGTAACACACAAGCTAGTCTCGTCTACTCAGCCTACTTCCGTCAAACTCCAGGCGGTAAACAGGTCACCCATTGCCACGTACGGACAAAAATCTCTCACATTGAACTTGGGACTGCGGAGAACATTTCGTTGGGTGTTTATCATCGCCGATTTGCCCTCGCCAATCATTGGCGCTGATTTCCTGCGCGAATTTGGTCTGCTGGTGGATGTCAAAAATCGGAAACTCATTGACACTACTACGAATTTAGTGATTCATGGTTTTCAAACCACCCACGCGCATGTCACACCGACTATCATGACTGCTACTTCTTCTTCACGCTACGACGTCCTACTTCGAGAATATCCTGACATCGTGCGGCCGATATGCAGGTACGATGTAGTCAAACACGGCACCACGCATCACATTCCCACCCGGGGCCCGCCAGTTTCAGCCCGCCCGCGCCGCCTCGCTGACGACCGTCTGCGTATAGCGAAAGCGGAATTCGAACACATGATGGAGCTCGGAATAATTCGCCCTTCTCAGAGTAATTGGGCATCGCCCCTACATATGGTTCCGAAGAAAACCCCCGGCGACTGGAGGCCTTGCGGTGACTACCGTGCCCTTAACTCCCGCACCATCCCAGATTGTTATCCAATCCCTCATCTACAGGATTTCTCCACCCATCTCAGCGGCAAACGAGTCTTCTCGAAGATAGATCTAGTACGTGCCTATCACCAAATCCCGGTAGAAGCCGCCGACATCCCCAAGACTGCCATCATCACACCTTTCGGACTTTTCGAATTCGTTCGAATGCCTTTTGGCCTTCGAAACGCCGCGCAATCTTTCCAACGCCTGATGGATGAAGTTGTCAGGGGGTTACCTTTTGTTTTCGTCTATTTGGACGATGTGCTAGTCGCGAGCGACAACGAAGAGGAACATGAGTCACACTTACGTCAGCTTTTTGACAGGCTACAATCATACGGCATTGTCATTAATCCACTCAAGTGTGTGTTCGGTGCTTCGTCGCTTACCTTCCTCGGCCACGTGGTCGACGACCACGGGATCCGCCCACTGGACGATAAGGTACAACACATCCGCGATTTCCCGACACCTACTTCTCTTCGCAAACTCAGAGAATTTCTTGGCCTGATTAACTTCTATCGGAGATTCGTTCCCCATTGTGCCGATACACTTCAACCTCTCACTGATCTTCTCAAAAACAGGAAGAAAAAACATCAATCCATCGAGTTGAACAATTGTGAACTCTCAGCTTTCAACAAAGCCAAGAACGAACTGGTAAACGCCACTCTTCTTGCTCATCCCCAATCGGATACGCCACTCAGCCTTTCAGTCGACGCATCCGATGTTGGCGTCGGCGGGGTCGTTCATCAGCTCGTGAGTAACGAATGGCAACCATTAGCTTTCTTCTCCAAGCGCTTACAAGATCGCGAGACACGATATAGCACATTTGGCCGAGAACTTTTGGCAGCTTATCTCGGTATCCGACATTTCCGACATCTACTGGAGGGCCGGTCATTCATCTTGTTCACTGACCACAAACCTTTGACTTATGCGCTCAACGCGAAGCCCGATCGCTATTCGCCGCGCGAAATCCGTCAGTTGGATTATATCTCGCAATTCACGTCGGATATACGTCATGTCAGCGGTAAGGACAACATACCGGCGGACGTTTTCTCACGAGTTCATATTGACAACGTACGTCTTTCCCCCTCCGTCGATTTCGACGCGATCGCACGCGCTCAGGAGGACGATGAGGAGATTGCAGGCCTCTCAGATGACGACTCGATCAAACTGAAACGTATGCCTATTCTTTCTTCAGGCAATACCATACTGTGTGATGTCTCCACAGGTACACCACGTCCTTACGTCCCTCTTCCTTTTCGTAAGTCAGTTTTCAGTGCCCTACATAATCTCTCACATCCCGGGATTAAAGCGACACAAAAGCTCTGTACTGACCGTTTTGTATGGAAAGGAATCAACCGTGATATACGTTCATGGGCGAAGACGTGCCTTCAATGTCAGAAATGCAAAGTTCATCGCCATACCAAGTCGCCACTGGGAACGTTTTCGACACCTGACGCGAGATTTAATCACGTTCATCTCGATATCGTTGGTCCCCTTCCCCCGTCCGACGGTTACCAGTACCTCCTCACTTGCATTGACCGTTATACACGATGGCCTGAAGTGATTCCAATGAGTGACATCTCAGCAGACACGGTCGCGCGAACGTTTGTTACACATTGGATAGCTCGTTTTGGCGTACCGTCGACGATCACGACCGACCGAGGCCGTCAGTTCGAGTCCCAACTCTTCCGCTCCCTCACTGACCTCCTCGGTACGACACGCATTCGAACCACATCGTATCATCCCATCTCCAACGGTCTAGTAGAGCGACTACACAGACACTTAAAGTCGGCAATCAAAACACACAACAACATACGCTGGACTGAAACCTTACCACTGGTGTTACTAGGTATACGGACTGCCATCAAAGCCGACATCGGTTGTTCATCAGCTGAATTGGTTTACGGGACAGGGATTACATTACCTGCACAGTTTGTTACACCAATTCAGCCAGACGTACATCCGGACCCGACCAACTATGTCCATCGACTCAAAGAGGTCATGCGAAACATCCGCCCCACCCCCACGCGCGGACAACAACGTCCATCATATGTGAATTCTGACTTATCCACGTCTAGTCATGTTTTCATACGGCAGGATGCAGTCAAGCGACCCCTCGAGCCACCCTACCGAGGTCCTTATCCAGTCATCCATCGTACCGGCAAGTTCTTCCGGATCGATATCGACGGTAAACATGATAATGTCAGTATAGATCGACTGAAACCAGCGTATCTGGAACATGACTTCACCTTTCCTCCCGTCTCATCGCCCCTCACAACTCCGGCGGCCACCTCAACGGCACCCTCCACGAGACCACCGACACCGCCACCGCCCGCCCCTTCCCCCGTGCCAGCCTCCCCCGACCCTCGCACGACTCGCTCCGGTCGACAGGTCAGGTGGCCGGCTCGATACGTGAACATTGTTAAACATGGTTGAAGCTATGTATGGACACAGCTCTGTGACTTCACTTTTCGCTTTATGTTTACATCGATATTTTGTGTGTAGTGGTATTCTGGTATGTGACAGCGAAACACGTGGTCGGTGTTGACAAGCGGTCACCTCGGAATTATTTTTTTTTCTTCGCGTTGTGACGCCGTATATTCTAGCACCGCTTACTTGACGGCCATGATATACAACTGTAGTTAGGATCATGATACAAACGGTGAAATGAGTGTCCAACGCGAATGTCCTACATATGACTGAGTTGTTGTTGTTTTTTTTTTTGTATCACTTGCGATTATATCGTGCTTGTGTAAAATCCAGCTATCGCGGTTGACGAAGACTAACTGTAGCCAACATAGGACGCGATATATTCTTTCTAGCATTTCATACCTGTCTACTTTTGGCATCGATTTTTGCTTCTCTTCATTTCGCATCAATCTAGAGGGGAGCTGCTGTAGCGTCTCGTATCCTACCTACATTGTAGATTCCTCTATCTTAATTCATTGGCAACAGGTGCGTTCCGTCACCTCACCCAGGTTCGAACCCTAGTCAATGTTTTGTAATCGTAGCTAGCCAGCGTCCCGTGACAGGAGTGGCCAATCAACATGTTCTTATGTGGTCAAGCGGCCAATCACCTTTATGCCAAGGCGTGGTCACTCGCTGGCGTGACCAGAACATTTTCCCGAATCAGCAATTTCTGGACAGGAGCAACCGCGTCAGCATTATCGTACTTCACTTCTCCTCGCGATCTCGTTACGATCACTCCGTAGCTTCGCACGTCTAAGGAGTTAGTCGTCCATTGTATTACGTTCTTTTCCCTCCTCCAATCTTGGATATTATACATCGAGTTTCGCTGCATTTTACACCGCGACTCGCCTTCTCTTCAATTTCTACAATCCACCAGCGGATTTCTTATCGCTACGATTACCGCGATCTCCGTCCAGTTTGCATCGCTGCCTCGGTTCAGTTAGCGTGCTGTACATAGCGTGACAGACTCTACCAGGGACTTTAGCGTCTTCTCGTCTCAGTGTTCTAGCTGTGGACTATTCTCGCTTGTGCTAGCCGCGACATCCGGAGGTTTTTCTACGCTGTCGCTGGACCTTTTGTCTAGCTCCTTTCATATAATCTCGGGACGTGCAATAAGGGACATTGTCCATATCTTCCGATGCCCTGGTGATTATTCCGGTGTTCCCACCTCTTCACGTCCAGTTTCGTCTACCAGTACCGCATCTACCTCTCGTGTCACAGTCCTCCGTTCCGTAGTTGGTGAGTAGGTATTTCGTTATTGTCACATACCCGCAATATCCACACTGTTATACCGGTACTGAAATGAATGGAATATATAACCTTGTAATGAAAGCAGCAGATAAAGCAATAGTAAATTACATTGTGATCGAAGCACATCTATGTAGCAACCTAACTTATCACTTTATCATTGAATTGTCATATAGACTGCACCTTGCTACTAACAATGAATACTATTGGCCCTGAAATTAATTTTACATTAGTACATGTATGTTCTTTCTTTCTTTTACACCCAAGTACCAGGTATTACTTCTCTGGCAGGATAGACCAGTAAACTCTGTGGTATTGAATTGCATGCAGACTTGTGCAGGATGGATACTGCCAGTAGTAGTAGGGCCTGGTAGGGGAAAATATGACCAGGTAAGCTCTGAGATTGTACTGTAGTACTAGTTTTGGAACTACATTGCATTAAAGATCAAAAGTGGGATTTTTTTTTTGTAACACCTAGAACTTTCGACAAAGCTTAACATTTGCTAATATTTCACATTTTTTCTTACCTGCGCCTAAAATTGTATTATGATGGCCTGTAGGCCCACGGTAAGACAGCAAACTTGAATTTGTTGAGCTTCTTGGCTATTTCATTCTTTTCAATCTCAGATCATTATATTTTGTTCAGTTTGTAATTGTATAGGTTCATAGGTTGACAGTATTGACACACATTCTCATTGACCAGTGTGCTGTTTCTTTTTATCGCCCTCATTCCTTTCCCATTCATGTGTTCATCCCTTTCACACCACACCTACTCTTTTGTTTAACATTCCATATTAAGTTCGGTAGTCCGAACTTAACTTCCCTTGTCCAGTCGGCCACTACATTGGGATGTTCGACAGTGACATAGAAAAAGAAGAAATAAGTTCTCACCTCAGCTTGTTGACACCTTCGTCCAGTTTATTTTCATTTGTAGTCATAGTGAGTTGGATTTCACATTTTAGTTGGTCTCTTCCATTCCTGTTACTCTCAATTTCAATTTCAATTCACATGTATTTCCATATTTCTCATGAAAATAGTACAGACAAAATAAAAATGTACAGCAGTCTGTCTCAGCATGAAGTCAAAGGTGAGTTTAGAATTGGGCTATGGTACTAGAAATATGATGGGGCCTATACATACCAGCAAGTTTGTTCAGCTGCAACTTATACATGGAGAATAAGCTCATCAGGAGTCACATTCCAGCAGGGCTCCTACTTAGAACCAGACTGTGTGACCATGGTAACCGGCAAGCTGCCACGTACGAGAATTCTGAAATCAGGTACAATAATGAAGGACTTGTGGAATGTAACAGGCAGGCTGATCAATACCTGCATTCCTGGTTAGGATCCCTCCGGAGTAGAAGAATAGACAAGGAAAAAAAGCAACAAGTTTACTACCAGGTACCCGGTATGCACTTGCGTGCCGTACCTGGTAGCTGCTAATAAGATGTTGCTTTAAGGCTGCGTTCACGTAGAAGTATACTATTCGGGTATTCAGGCTCGTTTTTCGAGGGCACGCGAATAGCTTGAATCGAACGATAGGATTTCCTCACACCGGTTCACATAGGAGGGCACTATTCGAAAGTACCGAATAGCTGTGAAAAGTATAGCAAAGTGGGAATCGAGCTTGTTCGATTTTCTTGCAGTGTATACCGTCTCTCGTTTATGAAATAATGACACTTTTGGTCTGGATTTGCCCTTTAGCAAAAATAAGCATGTAGACTGACATTCTGATGCAGTTTAGAAATTGTTAATAAGATTTGCTGGGATGTAGGAGGAAGAAATCCTCACTGCATGGGATGGTGAGTTGACGGTGCGGGTGATGGTGTACTCGGTGCCCGAATAGCGAATAGCGAATAGCAAATACCGAATACTTCTATGTGAACGCAGCCTAAGGCTGCGTTCACATAGAAGTATTTGGTATACGCTATTCGCTATTCGCTATGCACCGTCAAGTCGACCCAGTACACCATCACCTGCACCATCCGGATTTCTTCCTCGTACACAACCATCCCAGCAATCTTATTAAAAATGTCTAAACTGCATCAGAATGTCAGTCTACATGCTTATTTTTGCTAAAGGGCAAATTGAGACCAAAATCGTCATCATTTCATAAACGAGAAATGGTATACTAGTACGCTGTTCGAAAATCGAACAAGCACGATTCCCACTATACTATTCTATGCTATTCGGCATTTTCGAATAGTGCCCTCTTACGTGAACCGGTGTTAGGAAATCCTGTCGTTCGATTCAAGCTATATTTGTGTGCCCTCGAAAACGAGCACCGTATACCCGAATAGTATACTCCTATGTGAACGCAGCCTAAGAGTATGTTTGAAAGAAGGTGGTGCGGTGCAGCATATTGGGAAGTTCATTCCAATGATTAGGCCCATGGTGAACATAATACACAATGTATTTTTTGTTTTGTTTTGTTTTGTTTTGTTTTATTGTTTTTTGCGTAAATTGTTTCGGGTACATGGAAGGTGATATGCATCCTTCTGACATGTTGGATATTGGTCCTATTAGTTAATTTAGATATGTTAAGTTTATGTAAATTATGTTTATGACTTGAAGCATGCAGGACTAATGTTTACATACTATCCATGTGCAAATTCATAGAGCAAAAATCAACAAAACACTGATGTGTACCCGGTACCTCCAACTTCATAATAAATGGGATCTGGCTTCTACACTGTGTAGCTATGGAGTAAGTTCCTGTTGGTTTGTGGGGCTGTCTCTGGTGTGCTTTGGATATCCTTTCAGTCCCTTATATGTTTTGCAAAGTCTCCGTGGCCATGCCTCAATCTTGTAAGCTGCTCTTTTTTTAAATCTTTACTGTAATTCTTATTTTGACTATTTGTAATCATTTTGATTTATGGTTATTTGTCTTATACTGTATTGCAATCAGTGGAAAACCAATAAATACAAAAAAGATCAACAAAACACCTAACAATAATGTCAGAGCATTAATGTGACCAGAAACTAATTTTTTGTGTAGCTTTGGTTTGTTGTTGTTGTTTTGTGTAGTTTTCCATATTTCTAGTTTACTTTTCAGACATACCCCTAATGAATTATCCACATTTAGTTTTCCACACAACCTAATTCTCTCCACTCACCTCCACACCTACGTCCTCAAACTCTTTTGATCTGTTTCCATTCATGTTCAACTTCACCTTGTGATCACCTGTAGGCCCTACCTTTATTTTCCATCGGTTCCTTTGGTCCTCGGGTGAAACTACTTTCCTCCTTTCGTTTTGGTTGATTTGTCTATCTTATGATTTTAATATGTAAATTAACTACCCTGGAAAAAGTAAGTGGGTAGAATTAAGAAAGAGTCTACCAAAGGAACTGACCCAGAACAGATCTGCTTTCTTCAGCCCCTACAGCTATAGTGAATATTCAGTTTTGAGAGGACATTGTCTGGTTTTGCGGAGTGACTGAGCATAATGTTGGACACCGAAATGAGTGTTACAATAATGCAACATTTCATGAAGTGTATCTGGATTGATATATGTACAACAATCTCATTTCCTGCGATGCACCTCACCTGGGGCAGAGTTCATCAATTGGCAACTATCTGGTAAACTACTTGTATGTTTTACAGGTAGGTCAAGAGGTGAAAATCTAGAAGAAAGCAAACTATCGACTGAAGTAGGCCTATTAACTGAAGTAGGACTGAAGTCAGTGTCGTAATGGTTCCATGACATTTGCTCCTGCAACAATTGTTCACTTGAAATTCTGCATGCTAAACCAAACATAAATTCTACAAAGGAGCATTACTCTAACCCTACTCCTATCACAATCCTAACCTTGATCCCAAGTCCTTGGAGAAAATAATACACCAGAGCAATTGTTACAAGGTCACAGGAACAAATGTTGTATTACCGTTATAACACACTATAAAATGTGACGGAATTAAATTCACATTTTATGAATGCACACTATCCACTGATCATGAAGTGTGATGACTCTAAAAAAAAAATGATGTTTTTGTCACATATGTTTTTTAATCCATAGTACAGCGCTACTTGAGACTTTTTTTTAATTAAAGATATCAAATTTGTCTACATTGAACATCAGTGTAGATATGCACACACTAGTTGTTCTATGTAAATATGAATTCGCAAAAAAAAATACTGCCATGGTGTGCAATTCACATGAAGTATGCAGTGTTTCAAATCAAATCTCATTTGACACTTGACAAACACATTGATCACGCATAAGAAAAGAATGGGTTGATGGAAGAGTGAAAGAGAGACGGGGAAAGGAAGCGGAAATATTGGCAGTAGGCGATCTATAGAGCCAGACGAAGAATCATAAAAAAATATAGAACTTTACAATTCAGTTGTGGAAAGAAAGCTTTGTACACAGATGATACTTGGTAATGTGATAATTGAAAATGAAAGTATTATTTCAAGTCAAATGAGAATGTTCTGTTATTCAAGAAAAAAAAAAATAGAGAGGAAATAATAAAGTAATAGATGTTAAAATGACAAAACAAAACAAAACATACTTTACATGCTCACATTAATATTATTCAACATTTGCTGTGATCTTGCAGGCTTGGAAAGAGCAGTACAGGTACATTGTAATCAAGGGCAGGCAGGGCAACAGTCGAAAGGATGCAATGGCCACAAAACAACAGATTCTTTTGTGAAGGAAGATGAGAGCTTATAGTTATATGTGCATGACCTTACCAATGCCTACCAGTGCATGTTGTAATGTTTCTTTTGTGACCCTGCATGACTGCAAATTATGTAACACTTTGAGTACCATGGTACCGTGCTTGAGAAGGAAGACCATTTGAGAAGCTATTCATCTTTGCTGCTTGTTAAAAAAAAAAAAAAAAATGTGCATGAATTCAACAGTATGAGTGCAGTACAAGCAAGGATTTGAGAATTTTATAATCAGCCTTGTTTTGTACAAATAAATAAAAATGTAAAAGATTAACACATATAATAGGGCTAAGGCATGGAAAAGATTAAGATATGAAGTCCAAGTTTGGTTCAATAGATCATCACAGTATACATAACATAGCTAGAGGGAGAGAGAGATATACACTGTATATACAGTACATATATAAAAAGAAAATTACAAAAAAAGAAAAAGAAAAAGAACTTGACGGTTGGCCTTTATCGTGCAGGTACAGGTGGCAGAGGATTTTTCTCTTGAATCCTTACTGACCACTGGATATCAAACAATTTATTAATTTCCATGGTAATGCAACAAAACATTTAACAGTTAAAATCAAATGCATATAATGACTTTCATGTAGTTCACATCGAATGATCTGCTACATAATTTGATTTCTTCTCTACTGGGGATACGGGTACGGAGTGGCCGGTTGCTCCCTCTGCCGCTCGCGCCCCACCCGCAGCGCCCCGCTGCGCCCCGCCGCCGCGCCTCCCCGAGTGGGCATGGCGCTGCCAGCTCAGCTCTGCCACTGTGTGTGTGAGCGAGCTGCAGTGGCGAGACCAGTGCGGTGCGGACACGGCAAAGATGAAATCATGCGAACAAATATCCAACATTTCACCAAACATGTGCAAAATTAAATTCCCTCAAAGATGAAATTAGTTGAAGGAACCCTGAATACACCTTCATACATGATAAAATTGACAGTTTTACGGAAATTTACTGACAAAACAACAGCCAAAACTTAGCTGGGCCGAGTTAGCCCACCGCGCGAAATGAACGTGAACCTATGGGGATCGCGAACCACGATAAAAACGTCTGAAATTTCATTTTTACGTCGTTGTATCCCCCAAAAGTTGGCAAATATTCTTTACAGAAACCACTGAGCACAATTCCATAAATATTACGGTTAGAAAAGACGACATAAAGACGAAATAAACTCAAACACAGACGAGCGCTCACGATCACTATCGATACCAACGGGTGGGACAACTCGGCCCACCCTCGACGGGTGGGACGAGATGTCCCTTGGGCCGAGTTAGCCCGACCCCGATGGGATGCACGCACTCGCACGTGGTGTAGTGGCTTGGTGGATTGCATTTGCTGTCAGCTGTGCACACAAACAAACATACAGTCAAACCTGCCATAGCGGCCACCTCTCTATAGCGGCCACCTGTCTATAGCGGCCACTGAAAAATCCCCCCGAGAGAAAAGCCATGTTAAAGACCCTGTGTATAGCGGCCACCTGTCTAACGCGGTCAGCGGCCACAAATTTTGTTTCCCGCGGTAGATTTTAACCTGTCTATAGCGGCCAAAAACCCGATGGAGCCGTAGCCGAGCTGATAATTCAGGGTGTTTTTCTGCTTTTTAGCCGTGCCAGTCATTTCTGGGCAACATTCAGTGATCGCCACCGTTGCATTCATCACTTATTCAGTCACAATAATGCACTAATTCATGACTGTGCACATGCTGCATCTAGTGTACTGTGCAACAATTTCATAAACACCGGCATTGTTCTATGCATGATACACACGTGTGCATATGTACACACATAAATGTACATGTATATACAACGATGATACATGTACATGTAGGCAATGCACACAAAGTTGGATTACCTGCCTATAGCGGCCACCTGTCTATAACGGCCACTTTTTCCGTATCCCTTAGGTGGCCGCTATAGACAGGTTTGACTGTAATACAACGTACATGTACAGTGTACAAAGTACTGTATAGCGAGGTACCCGCACCTCGTCAGGGGCCCGAATACCGTCACCCCGCTTAAAATCGTTTTAAGCGCACTAAACAAAAATTTATGCCCGGGACTGTGTTCAGTATGCTTGAAACTTGGCAGGGCCAAGCAAATTTTGGTGAAAACCGAACAGTTTTTCGCGAAAATCGGAAATTTTAATCGGAATAGGACCCTATACGTGTTATAAGTATCACCACTGTCCCCGCACGCATCTTTTACGTGTATGTCTATGGGAGCATCACGGTCAGCCGCACACGTCCTTTACGTGCTTTGCCTATGGGAGCGCGGGTGACGAGTTGCGGGCCCCTTCCTTAGCGCACAGCTATTTCGCATCGTTCGCGTTTGACGACGATAGCTGCAAATTTTCGATATCGATCAGTGAGCTTGTGATTCCATTGGAATTTTCAGCATTTTTCCTGTATGTGAGTTGGATTTCAAAGAATTTCAGTGGCGAAATGTGATTCAAATATGCGCAAACATTAACTATGACGAGGTGCGGGTCACCCAAGTATACTTGTACCAAAAAAGTGTTATGCTCATGACCTATAGAGGGCGAACTACATGATGTTCGTGATCACAGTCAAGGAGTGGGTGGCGAGCGGGTGAGGCGCGTGTGCCCTATAAAAGGCCGAACTACTATTTACACAGTAGCTCTTTGGATTTTGAAATGAAATGAAATGAAATTAAAAATTAAATGAAATACCTATGCCCATGGATACCTAAGGATGATTGTTGTGTAGTTACATGGCCAGATGGAAGGGGGGGGGGGGGCTTCTGCATCATTTTATCTTTTTGTTCTGTTTCAGTTTTGGTTTAAAATTGGAGAGTCATTCACTTAATATCATATTTGTTTGGTATTTTGGTTTTCATAGGTCCTGAGACATGATAAAGGCCTACGGTGAGAGCAGCAATCTTGATACAATGTCGTGGGCTATACTTACGGTTCTGTTTCTTTTATTTTTCTTCTCTATCAAATCTATGGAAACGGAAGTAATTGTTGACCTTTTCAATCAAACGCTTTTATGGCTGAAAAGGATGCATTGAATTCATTTTTAAGATATCAAAATTGAAATGACTTGATTTCAGTTGATTCTCTATGACTTAAGAAAAATCAATTAAACAATTTTAGATTATATTACGCTGAGTAATTTCTCGAATTGAATGTATGGGATTGAATATGCCAAGTAAAACGCAATATGAAAATGACGAAGTCATGACTGCACAGGCCCCATCTTCCTACTAGGTATTAAGTTTGTTTCGTGGACAATGTGTGGGGAATAGCTAGACCATACAATAATTCGGGCCTATCGATGAAAGGGTTAAGACTATGAGCAGGGACCGCGGAAACGGGAGGGGGACTGGGGCTGCAGCCTTCCACCACCCCCCCCCCCCCCCCCCCCCCCCCCACTTCTGCATCCTATAGATTCTTCCCATCAAAGAGAACCTACGGGGGCGGGGGGGGGGGGACCATTGACCCAG